>NW_027365862.1:0-90008 GCF_046119375.1 Phyllobates terribilis | reverse complement strand
TGTGGAGATATTACTGTTTGTGCATTTACAATATTCATTGATTTTTGCCATTGAAAAACATGTTTTTCATATACCAGAAATGTTTGAAGCTACTGACTGAATGAAAGGAGCTGGCATCTCACTCTCTTTGAATCTTCTTTATCATGCTAGGATTAACAGGAAAAAGCAAAAAATTTCAGAATTGCACCGTGCAATGTGGAGATATTACTGTTTGTGCATTTACAATATTCATTGATTTTTGCCATTGAAAAACATGTTTTTCATATACCAGAAATGTTTGAAGCTACTGACTGAATGAAAGGAGCTGGCATCTCACTCTCTTTGAATCTTCTTTATCATGCTAGGATTAGCAGGAAAAAGCAAAAAATTTCAGAATTGCACCGTGCAATGTGGAGATATTACTGTTTGTGCATTTACAATATTCATTGATTTTTGCCATTGAAAAACATGTTTTTCATATACCAGAAATGTTTGAAGCTACTGACTGAATGAAAGGAGCTGGCATCTCACTCTCTTTGAATCTTCTTTATCATGCTAGGATTAGCAGGAAAAAGCAAAAAATTTCAGAATTGCACCTTGCAATGTGGAGATATTACTGTTTGTGCATTTACAATATTCATTGATTTTTGCCATTGAAAAACGTCCAGAAATGTTTGAAGCTACTGACTGAATGAAAGGAGCTGGCATCTCACTCTCTTTGAATCTTCTTTATCATGCTAGGATTAGCAGGAAAAAGCAAAAAATTTCAGAATTGCACCTTGCAATGTGGAGATATTACTGTTTGTGCATTTACAATATTCATTGATTTTTGCCATTGAAAAACATGTTTTTCATATACCAGAAATGTTTGAAGCTACTGACTGAATGAAAGGAGCTGGCATCTCACTCTCTTTGAATCTTCTTTATCATGCTAGGATTAGCAGGAAAAAGCAAAAAATTTCAGAATTGCACCGTGCAATGTGGAGATATTACTGTTTGTGCATTTACAATATTCATTGATTTTTGCCATTGAAAAACATGTTTTTCATATACCAGAAATGTTTGAAGCTACTGACTGAATGAAAGGAGCTGGCATCTCACTCTCTTTGAATCTTCTTTATCATGCTAGGATTAGCAGGAAAAAGCTAAAAATTTCAGAATTGCACCTTGCAATGTGGAGATATTACTGTGCATTTACAATATTCATTGATTTTTGCCATTGAAAAACGTCCAGAAATGTTTGAAGCTACTGACTGAATGAAAGGAGCTGGCATCTCACTCTCTTTGAATCCTCTTTATCATGCTAGGATTAACAGGAAAAAGCAAAAAATTTCAGAATTGCACCGTGCAATGTGGAGATATTACTGTTTGTGCATTTACAATATTCATTGATTTTTGCCATTGAAAAACATGTTTTTCATATACCAGAAATGTTTGAAGCTACTGACTGAATGAAAGGAGCTGGCATCTCACTCTCTTTGAATCTTCTTTATCATGCTAGGATTAGCAGGAAAAAGCAAAAAATTTCATAATTGCACCTTGCAATGTGGAGATATTACTGTTTGTGCATTTACAATATTCATTGATTTTTGCCATTGAAAAACATGTTTTTCATATACCAGAAATGTTTGAAGCTACTGACTGAATGAAAGGAGCTGGCATCTCACTCTCTTTGAATCTTTTTTATCATGCTAGGATTAGCAGGAAAAAGCAAAAAATTTCAGAATTGCACCGTGCAATGTGGAGATATTACTGTTTGTGCATTTACAATATTCATTGATTTTTGCCATTGAAAAACGTCCAGAAATGTTTGAAGCTACTGACTGAATGAAAGGAGCTGGCATCTCACTCTCTTTGAATCTTCTTTATCATGCTAGGATTAACAGGAAAAAGCTAAAAATTTCAGAATTGCACCGTGCAATGTGGAGATATTACTGTTTGTGCATTTACAATATTCATTGATTTTTGCCATTGAAAAACGTCCAGAAATGTTTGAAGCTACTGACTGAATGAAAGGAGCTGGCATCTCACTCTCTTTGAATCTTCTTTATCATGCTAGGATTAACAGGAAAAAGCTAAAAATTTCAGAATTGCACCTTGCAATGTGGAGATATTACTCTTTGTGCATTTACAATATTCATTGATTTTTACCATTGAAAAACATGTTTTTCATATACCAGAAATGTTTGAAGCTACTGACTGAATGAAAGGAGCTGGCATCTCACTCTCTTTGAATCTTCTTTATCATGCTAGGATTAACAGGAAAAAGCTAAAAATTTCAGAATTGCACCTTGCAATGTGGAGATATTACTGTTTGTGCATTTACAATATTCATTGATTTTTGCCATTGAAAAACATGTTTTTCATATACCAGAAATGTTTGAAGCTACTTACTGAATGAAAGGAGCTGGCATCTCACTCTCTTTGAATCTTCTTTATCATGCTAGGATTAGCAGGAAAAAGCAAAAAATTTCAGAATTGCACCGTGCAATGTGGAGATATTACTGTTTGTGCATTTACAATATTCATTGATTTTTGCCATTGAAAAACATGTTTTTCATATACCAGAAATGTTTGAAGCTACTGACTGAATGAAAGGAGCTGGCATCTCACTCTCTTTGAATCTTCTTTATCATGCTAGGATTAGCAGGAAAAAGCAAAAAATTTCAGAATTGCACCTTGCAATGTGGAGATATTACTGTTTGTGCATTTACAATATTCATTGATTTTTGCCATTGAAAAACATGTTTTTCATATACCAGAAATGTTTGAAGCTACTGACTGAATGAAAGGAGCTGGCATCTCACTCTCTTTGAATCTTCTTTATCATGCTAGGATTAGCAGGAAAAAGCAAAAAATTTCAGAATTGCACCGTGCAATGTGGAGATATTACTGTTTGTGCATTTACAATATTCATTGATTTTTGCCATTGAAAAACATGTTTTTCATATACCAGAAATGTTTGAAGCTACTGACTGAATGAAAGGAGCTGGCATCTCACTCTCTTTGAATCTTCTTTATCATGCTAGGATTAGCAGGAAAAAGCTAAAAATTTCAGAATTGCACCTTGCAATGTGGAGATATTACTGTTTGTGCATTTACAATATTCATTGATTTTTGCCATTGAAAAACATGTTTTTCATATACCAGAAATGTTTGAAGCTACTGACTGAATGAAAGGAGCTGGCATCTCACTCTCTTTGAATCTTCTTTATCATGCTAGGATTAGCAGGAAAAAGCTAAAAATTTCAGAATTGCACCTTGCAATGTGGAGATATTACTGTTTGTGCATTTACAATATTCATTGATTTTTGCCATTGAAAAACATGTTTTTCATATACCAGAAATGTTTGAAGCTACTGACTGAATGAAAGGAGCTGGCATCTCACTCTCTTTGAATCTTCTTTATCATGCTAGGATTAACAGGAAAAAGCTAAAAATTTCAGAATTGCACCTTGCAATGTGGAGATATTACTGTTTGTGCATTTACAATATTCATTGATTTTTGCCATTGAAAAACGTCCAGAAATGTTTGAAGCTACTGACTGAATGAAAGGAGCTGGCATCTCACTCTCTTTGAATCTTCTTTATCATGCTAGGATTAACAGGAAAAAGCTAAAAATTTCAGAATTGCACCGTGCAATGTGGAGATATTACTGTTTGTGCATTTACAATATTCATTGATTTTTGCCATTGAAAAACATGTTTTTCATATACCAGAAATGTTTGAAGCTACTGACTGAATGAAAGGAGCTGGCATCTCACTCTCTTTGAATCTTCTTTATCATGCTAGGATTAACAGGAAAAAGCAAAAAATTTCAGAATTGCACCGTGCAATGTGGAGATATTACTGTTTGTGCATTTACAATATTCATTGATTTTTGCCATTGAAAAACATGTTTTTCATATACCAGAAATGTTTGAAGCTACTGACTGAATGAAAGGAGCTGGCATCTCACTCTCTTTGAATCTTCTTTATCATGCTAGGATTAGCAGGAAAAAGCTAAAAATTTCAGAATTGCACCGTGCAATGTGGAGATATTACTGTTTGTGCATTTACAATATTCATTGATTTTTGCCATTGAAAAACATGTTTTTCATATACCAGAAATGTTTGAAGCTACTGACTGAATGAAAGGAGCTGGCATCTCACTCTCTTTGAATCTTCTTTATCATGCTAGGATTAGCAGGAAAAAGCTAAAAATTTCAGAATTGCACCTTGCAATGTGGAGATATTACTGTTTGTGCATTTACAATATTCATTGATTTTTGCCATTGAAAAACATGTTTTTCATATACCAGAAATGTTTGAAGCTACTGACTGAATGAAAGGAGCTGGCATCTCACTCTCTTTGAATCTTCTTTATCATGCTAGGATTAGCAGGAAAAAGCAAAAAATTTCAGAATTGCACCGTGCAATGTGGAGATATTACTGTTTGTGCATTTACAATATTCATTGATTTTTGCCATTGAAAAACATGTTTTTCATATACCAGAAATGTTTGAAGCTACTGACTGAATGAAAGGAGCTGGCATCTCACTCTCTTTGAATCTTCTTTATCATGCTAGGATTAGCAGGAAAAAGCTAAAAATTTCAGAATTGCACCTTGCAATGTGGAGATATTACTGTTTGTGCATTTACAATATTCATTGATTTTTGCCATTGAAAAACATGTTTTTCATATACCAGAAATGTTTGAAGCTACTGACTGAATGAAAGGAGCTGGCATCTCACTCTCTTTGAATCTTCTTTATCATGCTAGGATTAGCAGGAAAAAGCTAAAAATTTCAGAATTGCACCTTGCAATGTGGAGATATTACTGTTTGTGCATTTACAATATTCATTGATTTTTGCCATTGAAAAACGTCCAGAAATGTTTGAAGCTACTGACTGAATGAAAGGAGCTGGCATCTCACTCTCTTTGAATCTTCTTTATCATGCTAGGATTAGCAGGAAAAAGCTAAAAATTTCAGAATTGCACCGTGCAATGTGGAGATATTACTGTTTGTGCATTTACAATATTCATTGATTTTTGCCATTGAAAAACGTCCAGAAATGTTTGAAGCTACTGACTGAATGAAAGGAGCTGGCATCTAACTCTCTTTGAATCTTCTTTATCATGCTAGGATTAGCAGGAAAAAGCAAAAAATTTCAGAATTGCACCGTGCAATGTGGAGATATTACTGTTTGTGCATTTACAATATTCATTGATTTTTGCCATTGAAAAACATGTTTTTCATATACCAGAAATGTTTGAAGCTACTGACTGAATGAAAGGAGCTGGCATCTCACTCTCTTTGAATCTTCTTTATCATGCTAGGATTAGCAGGAAAAAGCAAAAAATTTCAGAATTGCACCGTGCAATGTGGAGATATTACTGTTTGTGCATTTACAATATTCATTGATTTTTGCCATTGAAAAACATGTTTTTCATATACCAGAAATGTTTGAAGCTACTGACTGAATGAAAGGAGCTGGCATCTCACTCTCTTTGAATCTTCTTTATCATGCTAGGATTAACAGGAAAAAGCTAAAAATTTCAGAATTGCACCTTGCAATGTGGAGATATTACTGTTTGTGCATTTACAATATTCATTGATTTTTGCCATTGAAAAACGTCCAGAAATGTTTGAAGCTACTGACTGAATGAAAGGAGCTGGCATCTCACTCTCTTTGAATCTTCTTTATCATGCTAGGATTAACAGGAAAAAGCAAAAAATTTCAGAATTGCACCTTGCAATGTGGAGATATTACTGTTTGTGCATTTACAATATTCATTGATTTTTGCCATTGAAAAACATGTTTTTCATATACCAGAAATGTTTGAAGCTACTGACTGAATGAAAGGAGCTGGCATCTCACTCTCTTTGAATCTTCTTTATCATGCTAGGATTAACAGGAAAAAGCAAAAAATTTCAGAATTGCACCGTGCAATGTGGAGATATTACTGTTTGTGCATTTACAATATTCATTGATTTTTGCCATTGAAAAACGTCCAGAAATGTTTGAAGCTACTGACTGAATGAAAGGAGCTGGCATCTCACTCTCTTTGAATCTTCTTTATCATGCTAGGATTAGCAGGAAAAAGCTAAAAATTTCAGAATTGCACCGTGCAATGTGGAGATATTACTGTTTGTGCATTTACAATATTCATTGATTTTTGCCATTGAAAAACATGTTTTTCATATACCAGAAATGTTTGAAGCTACTGACTGAATGAAAGGAGCTGGCATCTCACTCTCTTTGAATCTTCTTTATCATGCTAGGATTAGCAGGAAAAAGCTAAAAATTTCAGAATTGCACCGTGCAATGTGGAGATATTACTGTTTGTGCATTTACAATATTCATTGATTTTTGCCATTGAAAAACATGTTTTTCATATACCAGAAATGTTTGAAGCTACTGACTGAATGAAAGGAGCTGGCATCTCACTCTCTTTGAATCTTCTTTATCATGCTAGGATTAACAGGAAAAAGCAAAAAATTTCAGAATTGCACCGTGCAATGTGGAGATATTACTGTTTGTGCATTTACAATATTCATTGATTTTTGCCATTGAAAAACATGTTTTTCATATACCAGAAATGTTTGAAGCTACTGACTGAATGAAAGGAGCTGGCATCTCACTCTCTTTGAATCTTCTTTATCATGCTAGGATTAGCAGGAAAAAGCTAAAAATTTCAGAATTGCACCTTGCAATGTGGAGATATTACTGTTTGTGCATTTACAATATTCATTGATTTTTGCCATTGAAAAACGTCCAGAAATGTTTGAAGCTACTGACTGAATGAAAGGAGCTGGCATCTCACTCTCTTTGAATATTCTTTATCATGCTAGGATTAGCAGGAAAAAGCTAAAAATTTCAGAATTGCACCGTGCAATGTGGAGATATTACTGTTTGTGCATTTACAATATTCATTGATTTTTGCCATTGAAAAACGTCCAGAAATGTTTGAAGCTACTGACTGAATGAAAGGAGCTGGCATCTCACTCTCTTTGAATCTTCTTTATCATGCTAGGATTAGCAGGAAAAAGCAAAAAATTTCAGAATTGCACCGTGCAATGTGGAGATATTACTGTTTGTGCATTTACAATATTCATTGATTTTTGCCATTGAAAAACATGTTTTTCATATACCAGAAATGTTTGAAGCTACTGACTGAATGAAAGGAGCTGGCATCTCACTCTCTTTGAATCTTCTTTATCATGCTAGGATTAGCAGGAAAAAGCAAAAAATTTCAGAATTGCACCGTGCAATGTGGAGATATTACTGTTTGTGCATTTACAATATTCATTGATTTTTGCCATTGAAAAACATGTTTTTCATATACCAGAAATGTTTGAAGCTACTGACTGAATGAAAGGAGCTGGCATCTCACTCTCTTTGAATCTTCTTTATCATGCTAGGATTAACAGGAAAAAGCAAAAAATTTCAGAATTGCACCGTGCAATGTGGAGATATTACTGTTTGTGCATTTACAATATTCATTGATTTTTGCCATTGAAAAACATGTTTTTCATATACCAGAAATGTTTGAAGCTACTGACTGAATGAAAGGAGCTGGCATCTCACTCTCTTTGAATCTTCTTTATCATGCTAGGATTAACAGGAAAAAGCTAAAAATTTCAGAATTGCACCGTGCAATGTGGAGATATTACTGTTTGTGCATTTACAATATTCATTGATTTTTGCCATTGAAAAACATGTTTTTCATATACCAGAAATGTTTGAAGCTACTGACTGAATGAAAGGAGCTGGCATCTCACTCTCTTTGAATCTTCTTTATCATGCTAGGATTAGCAGGAAAAAGCTAAAAATTTCAGAATTGCACCGTGCAATGTGGAGATATTACTGTTTGTGCATTTACAATATTCATTGATTTTTGCCATTGAAAAACATGTTTTTCATATACCAGAAATGTTTGAAGCTACTGACTGAATGAAAGGAGCTGGCATCTCACTCTCTTTGAATCTTCTTTATCATGCTAGGATTAGCAGGAAAAAGCAAAAAATTTCAGAATTGCACCTTGCAATGTGGAGATATTACTGTTTGTGCATTTACAATATTCATTGATTTTTGCCATTGAAAAACATGTTTTTCATATACCAGAAATGTTTGAAGCTACTGACTGAATGAAAGGAGCTGGCATCTCACTCTCTTTGAATCTTCTTTATCATGCTAGAATTAGCAGGAAAAAGCTAAAAATTTCAGAATTGCACCTTGCAATGTGGAGATATTACTGTTTGTGCATTTACAATATTCATTGATTTTTGCCATTGAAAAACATGTTTTTCATATACCAGAAATGTTTGAAGCTACTGACTGAATGAAAGGAGCTGGCATCTCACTCTCTTTGAATCTTCTTTATCATGCTAGGATTAGCAGGAAAAAGCTAAAAATTTCAGAATTGCACCTTGCAATGTGGAGATATTACTGTTTGTGCATTTACAATATTCATTGATTTTTGCCATTGAAAAACATGTTTTTCATATACCAGAAATGTTTGAAGCTACTGACTGAATGAAAGGAGCTGGCATCTCACTCTCTTTGAATCTTCTTTATCATGCTAGGATTAACAGGAAAAAGCTAAAAATTTCAGAATTGCACCGTGCAATGTGGAGATATTACTGTTTGTGCATTTACAATATTCATTGATTTTTGCCATTGAAAAACGTCCAGAAATGTTTGAAGCTACTGACTGAATGAAAGGAGCTGGCATCTCACTCTCTTTGAATCTTCTTTATCATGCTAGGATTAGCAGGAAAAAGCTAAAAATTTCAGAATTGCACCTTGCAATGTGGAGATATTACTGTTTGTGCATTTACAATATTCATTGATTTTTGCCATTGAAAAACATGTTTTTCATATACCAGAAATGTTTGAAGCTACTGACTGAATGAAAGGAGCTGGCATCTCACTCTCTTTGAATCTTCTTTATCATGCTAGGATTAGCAGGAAAAAGCTAAAAATTTCAGAATTGCACCGTGCAATGTGGAGATATTACTGTTTGTGCATTTACAATATTCATTGATTTTTGCCATTGAAAAACATGTTTTTCATATACCAGAAATGTTTGAAGCTACTGACTGAATGAAAGGAGCTGGCATCTCACTCTCTTTGAATCTTCTTTATCATGCTAGGATTAGCAGGAAAAAGCAAAAAATTTCAGAATTGCACCGTGCAATGTGGAGATATTACTGTTTGTGCATTTACAATATTCATTGATTTTTGCCATTGAAAAACATGTTTTTCATATACCAGAAATGTTTGAAGCTACTGACTGAATGAAAGGAGCTGGCATCTCACTCTCTTTGAATCTTCTTTATCATGCTAGGATTAACAGGAAAAAGCTAAAAATTTCAGAATTGCACCTTGCAATGTGGAGATATTACTGTTTGTGCATTTACAATATTCATTGATTTTTGCCATTGAAAAACGTCCAGAAATGTTTGAAGCTACTGACTGAATGAAAGGAGCTGGCATCTCACTCTCTTTGAATCTTCTTTATCATGCTAGGATTAACAGGAAAAAGCAAAAAATTTCAGAATTGCACCTTGCAATGTGGAGATATTACTGTTTGTGCATTTACAATATTCATTGATTTTTGCCATTGAAAAACATGTTTTTCATATACCAGAAATGTTTGAAGCTACTGACTGAATGAAAGGAGCTGGCATCTCACTCTCTTTGAATCTTCTTTATCATGCTAGGATTAACAGGAAAAAGCAAAAAATTTCAGAATTGCACCGTGCAATGTGGAGATATTACTGTTTGTGCATTTACAATATTCATTGATTTTTGCCATTGAAAAACGTCCAGAAATGTTTGAAGCTACTGACTGAATGAAAGGAGCTGGCATCTCACTCTCTTTGAATCTTCTTTATCATGCTAGGATTAGCAGGAAAAAGCTAAAAATTTCAGAATTGCACCGTGCAATGTGGAGATATTACTGTTTGTGCATTTACAATATTCATTGATTTTTGCCATTGAAAAACATGTTTTTCATATACCAGAAATGTTTGAAGCTACTGACTGAATGAAAGGAGCTGGCATCTCACTCTCTTTGAATCTTCTTTATCATGCTAGGATTAGCAGGAAAAAGCTAAAAATTTCAGAATTGCACCGTGCAATGTGGAGATATTACTGTTTGTGCATTTACAATATTCATTGATTTTTGCCATTGAAAAACATGTTTTTCATATACCAGAAATGTTTGAAGCTACTGACTGAATGAAAGGAGCTGGCATCTCACTCTCTTTGAATCTTCTTTATCATGCTAGGATTAACAGGAAAAAGCAAAAAATTTCAGAATTGCACCGTGCAATGTGGAGATATTACTGTTTGTGCATTTACAATATTCATAGATTTTTGCCATTGAAAAACATGTTTTTCATATACCAGAAATGTTTGAAGCTACTGACTGAATGAAAGGAGCTGGCATCTCACTCTCTTTGAATCTTCTTTATCATGCTAGGATTAGCAGGAAAAAGCTAAAAATTTCAGAATTGCACCTTGCAATGTGGAGATATTACTGTTTGTGCATTTACAATATTCATTGATTTTTGCCATTGAAAAACATGTTTTTCATATACCAGAAATGTTTGAAGCTACTGACTGAATGAAAGGAGCTGGCATCTCACTCTCTTTGAATCTTCTTTATCATGCTAGGATTAGCAGGAAAAAGCTAAAAATTTCAGAATTGCACCTTGCAATGTGGAGATATTACTGTTTGTGCATTTACAATATTCATTGATTTTTGCCATTGAAAAACATGTTTTTCATATACCAGAAATGTTTGAAGCTACTGACTGAATGAAAGGAGCTGGCATCTCACTCTCTTTGAATCTTCTTTATCATGCTAGGATTAACAGGAAAAAGCTAAAAATTTCAGAATTGCACCGTGCAATGTGGAGATATTACTGTTTGTGCATTTACAATATTCATTGATTTTTGCCATTGAAAAACGTCCAGAAATGTTTGAAGCTACTGACTGAATGAAAGGAGCTGGCATCTCACTCTCTTTGAATCTTCTTTATCATGCTAGGATTAGCAGGAAAAAGCTAAAAATTTCAGAATTGCACCTTGCAATGTGGAGATATTACTGTTTGTGCATTTACAATATTCATTGATTTTTGCCATTGAAAAACATGTTTTTCATATACCAGAAATGTTTGAAGCTACTGACTGAATGAAAGGAGCTGGCATCTCACTCTCTTTGAATCTTCTTTATCATGCTAGGATTAACAGGAAAAAGCAAAAAATTTCAGAATTGCACCGTGCAATGTGGAGATATTACTGTTTGTGCATTTACAATATTCATTGATTTTTGCCATTGAAAAACATGTTTTTCATATACCAGAAATGTTTGAAGCTACTGACTGAATGAAAGGAGCTGGCATCTCACTCTCTTTGAATCTTCTTTATCATGCTAGGATTAACAGGAAAAAGCAAAAAATTTCAGAATTGCACCTTGCAATGTGGAGATATTACTGTTTGTGCATTTACAATATTCATTGATTTTTGCCATTGAAAAACATGTTTTTCATATACCAGAAATGTTTGAAGCTACTGACTGAATGAAAGGAGCTGGCATCTCACTCTCTTTGAATCTTCTTTATCATGCTAGGATTAACAGGAAAAAGCTAAAAATTTCAGAATTGCACCTTGCAATGTGGAGATATTACTGTTTGTGCATTTACAATATTCATTGATTTTTGCCATTGAAAAACATGTTTTTCATATACCAGAAATGTTTGAAGCTACTGACTGAATGAAAGGAGCTGGCATCTCACTCTCTTTGAATCTTCTTTATCATGCTAGGATTAGCAGGAAAAAGCAAAAAATTTCAGAATTGCACCGTGCAATGTGGAGATATTACTGTTTGTGCATTTACAATATTCATTGATTTTTGCCATTGAAAAACATGTTTTTCATATACCAGAAATGTTTGAAGCTACTGACTGAATGAAAGGAGCTGGCATCTCACTCTCTTTGAATCTTCTTTATCATGCTAGGATTAGCAGGAAAAAGCAAAAAATTTCAGAATTGCACCGTGCAATGTGGAGATATTACTGTTTGTGCATTTACAATATTCATTGATTTTTGCCATTGAAAAACATGTTTTTCATATACCAGAAATGTTTGAAGCTACTGACTGAATGAAAGGAGCTGGCATCTCACTCTCTTTGAATCTTCTTTATCATGCTAGGATTAGCAGGAAAAAGCTAAAAATTTCAGAATTGCACCTTGCAATGTGGAGATATTACTGTTTGTGCATTTACAATATTCATTGATTTTTGCCATTGAAAAACATGTTTTTCATATACCAGAAATGTTTGAAGCTACTGACTGAATGAAAGGAGCTGGCATCTCACTCTCTTTGAATCTTCTTTATCATGCTAGGATTAGCAGGAAAAAGCTAAAAATTTCAGAATTGCACCTTGCAATGTGGAGATATTACTGTTTGTGCATTTACAATATTCATTGATTTTTGCCATTGAAAAACGTCCAGAAATGTTTGAAGCTACTGACTGAATGAAAGGAGCTGGCATCTCACTCTCTTTGAATCTTCTTTATCATGCTAGGATTAGCAGGAAAAAGCTAAAAATTTCAGAATTGCACCGTGCAATGTGGAGATATTACTGTTTGTGCATTTACAATATTCATTGATTTTTGCCATTGAAAAACATGTTTTTCATATACCAGAAATGTTTGAAGCTACTGACTGAATGAAAGGAGCTGGCATCTCACTCTCTTTGAATCTTCTTTATCATGCTAGGATTAACAGGAAAAAGCTAAAAATTTCAGAATTGCACCTTGCAATGTGGAGATATTACTGTTTGTGCATTTACAATATTCATTGATTTTTGCCATTGAAAAACATGTTTTTCATATACCAGAAATGTTTGAAGCTACTGACTGAATGAAAGGAGCTGGCATCTCACTCTCTTTGAATCTTCTTTATCATGCTAGGATTAGCAGGAAAAAGCAAAAAATTTCAGAATTGCACCGTGCAATGTGGAGATATTACTGTTTGTGCATTTACAATATTCATTGATTTTTGCCATTGAAAAACGTCCAGAAATGTTTGAAGCTACTGACTGAATGAAAGGAGCTGGCATCTCACTCTCTTTGAATCTTCTTTATCATGCTAGGATTAGCAGGAAAAAGCTAAAAATTTCAGAATTGCACCTTGCAATGTGGAGATATTACTGTTTGTGCATTTACAATATTCATTGATTTTTGCCATTGAAAAACATGTTTTTCATATACCAGAAATGTTTGAAGCTACTGACTGAATGAAAGGAGCTGGCATCTCACTCTCTTTGAATCTTCTTTATCATGCTAGGATTAGCAGGAAAAAGCAAAAAATTTCAGAATTGCACCGTGCAATGTGGAGATATTACTGTTTGTGCATTTACAATATTCATTGATTTTTGCCATTGAAAAACGTCCAGAAATGTTTGAAGCTACTGACTGAATGAAAGGAGCTGGCATCTCACTCTCTTTGAATCTTCTTTATCATGCTAGGATTAGCAGGAAAAAGCTAAAAATTTCAGAATTGCACCGTGCAATGTGGAGATATTACTGTTTGTGCATTTACAATATTCATTGATTTTTGCCATTGAAAAACATGTTTTTCATATACCAGAAATGTTTGAAGCTACTGACTGAATGAAAGGAGCTGGCATCTCACTCTCTTTGAATCTTCTTTATCATGCTAGGATTAGCAGGAAAAAGCAAAAAATTTCAGAATTGCACATTGCAATGTGGAGATATTACTGTTTGTGCATTTACAATATTCATTGATTTTTGCCATTGAAAAACATGTTTTTCATATACCAGAAATGTTTGAAGCTACTGACTGAATGAAAGGAGCTGGCATCTCACTCTCTTTGAATCTTCTTTATCATGCTAGGATTAGCAGGAAAAAGCAAAAAATTTCAGAATTGCACCGTGCAATGTGGAGATATTACTGTTTGTGCATTTACAATATTCATTGATTTTTGCCATTGAAAAACATGTTTTTCATATACCAGAAATGTTTGAAGCTACTGACTGAATGAAAGGAGCTGGCATCTCACTCTCTTTGAATCTTCTTTATCATGCTAGGATTAGCAGGAAAAAGCTAAAAATTTCAGAATTGCACCTTGCAATGTGGAGATATTACTGTTTGTGCATTTACAATATTCATTGATTTTTGCCATTGAAAAACATGTTTTTCATATACCAGAAATGTTTGAAGCTACTGACTGAATGAAAGGAGCTGGCATCTCACTCTCTTTGAATCTTCTTTATCATGCTAGGATTAACAGGAAAAAGCTAAAAATTTCAGAATTGCACCGTGCAATGTGGAGATATTACTGTTTGTGCATTTACAATATTCATTGATTTTTGCCATTGAAAAACGTCCAGAAATGTTTGAAGCTACTGACTGAATGAAAGGAGCTGGCATCTCACTCTCTTTGAATCTTCTTTATCATGCTAGGATTAGCAGGAAAAAGCAAAAAATTTCAGAATTGCACCTTGCAATGTGGAGATATTACTGTTTGTGCATTTACAATATTCATTGATTTTTGCCATTGAAAAACGTCCAGAAATGTTTGAAGCTACTGACTGAATGAAAGGAGCTGGCATCTCACTCTCTTTGAATCTTCTTTATCATGCTAGGATTAGCAGGAAAAAGCAAAAAATTTCAGAATTGCACCGTGCAATGTGGAGATATTACTGTTTGTGCATTTACAATATTCATTGATTTTTGCCATTGAAAAACGTCCAGAAATGTTTGAAGCTACTGACTGAATGAAAGGAGCTGGCATCTCACTCTCTTTGAATCTTCTTTATCATGCTAGGATTAACAGGAAAAAGCAAAAAATTTCAGAATTGCACCTTGCAATGTGGAGATATTACTGTTTGTGCATTTACAATATTCATTGATTTTTGCCATTGAAAAACATGTTTTTCATATACCAGAAATGTTTGAAGCTACTGACTGAATGAAAGGAGCTGGCATCTCACTCTCTTTGAATCTTCTTTATCATGCTAGGATTAACAGGAAAAAGCTAAAAATTTCAGAATTGCACCTTGCAATGTGGAGATATTACTGTTTGTGCATTTACAATATTCATTGATTTTTGCCATTGAAAAACGTCCAGAAATGTTTGAAGCTACTGACTGAATGAAAGGAGCTGGCATCTCACTCTCTTTGAATCTTCTTTATCATGCTAGGATTAGCAGGAAAAAGCAAAAAATTTCAGAATTGCACCGTGCAATGTGGAGATATTACTGTTTGTGCATTTACAATATTCATTGATTTTTGCCATTGAAAAACATGTTTTTCATATACCAGAAATGTTTGAAGCTACTGACTGAATGAAAGGAGCTGGCATCTCACTCTCTTTGAATCTTCTTTATCATGCTAGGATTAGCAGGAAAAAGCAAAAAATTTCAGAATTGCACCTTGCAATGTGGAGATATTACTGTTTGTGCATTTACAATATTCATTGATTTTTGCCATTGAAAAACATGTTTTTCATATACCAGAAATGTTTGAAGCTACTGACTGAATGAAAGGAGCTGGCATCTCACTCTCTTTGAATCTTCTTTATCATGCTAGGATTAACAGGAAAAAGCTAAAAATTTCAGAATTGCACCGTGCAATGTGGAGATATTACTGTTTGTGCATTTACAATATTCATTGATTTTTGCCATTGAAAAACATGTTTTTCATATACCAGAAATGTTTGAAGCTACTGACTGAATGAAAAGAGCTGGCATCTCACTCTCTTTGAATCTTCTTTATCATGCTAGGATTAGCAGGAAAAAGCTAAAAATTTCAGAATTGCACCTTGCAATGTGGAGATATTACTGTTTGTGCATTTACAATATTCATTGATTTTTGCCATTGAAAAACGTCCAGAAATGTTTGAAGCTACTGACTGAATGAAAGGAGCTGGCATCTCACTTTCTTTGAATCTTCTTTATCATGCTAGGATTAACAGGAAAAAGCAAAAAATTTCAGAATTGCACCTTGCAATGTGGAGATATTACTGTTTGTGCATTTACAATATTCATTGATTTTTGCCATTGAAAAACATGTTTTTCATATACCAGAAATGTTTGAAGCTACTGACTGAATGAAAGGAGCTGGCATCTCACTCTCTTTGAATCTTCTTTATCATGCTAGGATTAACAGGAAAAAGCTAAAAATTTCAGAATTGCACCGTGCAATGTGGAGATATTACTGTTTGTGCATTTACAATATTCATTGATTTTTGCCATTGAAAAACATGTTTTTCATATACCAGAAATGTTTGAAGCTACTGACTGAATGAAAGGAGCTGGCATCTCACTCTCTTTGAACCTTCTTTATCATGCTAGGATTAACAGGAAAAAGCTAAAAATTTCAGAATTGCACCGTGCAATGTGGAGATATTACTGTTTGTGCATTTACAATATTCATTGATTTTTGCCATTGAAAAACATGTTTTTCATATACCAGAAATGTTTGAAGCTACTGACTGAATGAAAGGAGCTGGCATCTCACTCTCTTTGAATCTTCTTTATCATGCTAGGATTAACAGGAAAAAGCAAAAAATTTCAGAATTGCACCGTGCAATGTGGAGATATTACTGTTTGTGCATTTACAATATTCATTGATTTTTGCCATTGAAAAACATGTTTTTCATATACCAGAAATGTTTGAAGCTACTGACTGAATGAAAGGAGCTGGCATCTCACTCTCTTTGAATCTTCTTTATCATGCTAGGATTAGCAGGAAAAAGCAAAAAATTTCAGAATTACACCATGCAATGTGGAGATATTACTGTTTGTGCATTTACAATATTCATTGATTTTTGCCATTGAAAAACATGTTTTTCATATACCAGAAATGTTTGAAGCTACTGACTGAATGAAAGGAGCTGGCATCTCACTCTCTTTGAATCTTCTTTATCATGCTAGGATTAGCAGGAAAAAGCAAAAAATTTCAGAATTGCACCGTGCAATGTGGAGATATTACTGTTTGTGCATTTACAATATTCATTGATTTTTGCCATTGAAAAACATGTTTTTCATATACCAGAAATGTTTGAAGCTACTGACTGAATGAAAGGAGCTGGCATCTCACTCTCTTTGAATCTTCTTTATCATGCTAGGATTAACAGGAAAAAGCTAAAAATTTCAGAATTGCACCTTGCAATGTGGAGATATTACTGTTTGTGCATTTACAATATTCATTGATTTTTGCCATTGAAAAACATGTTTTTCATATACCAGAAATGTTTGAAGCTACTGACTGAATGAAAGGAGCTGGCATCTCACTCTCTTTGAATCTTCTTTATCATGCTAGGATTAACAGGAAAAAGCAAAAAATTTCAGAATTGCACCTTGCAATGTGGAGATATTACTGTTTGTGCATTTACAATATTCATTGATTTTTGCCATTGAAAAACATGTTTTTCATATACCAGAAATGTTTGAAGCTACTGACTGAATGAAAGGAGCTGGCATCTCACTCTCTTTGAATCTTCTTTATCATGCTAGGATTAACAGGAAAAAGCTAAAAATTTCAGAATTGCACCTTGCAATGTGGAGATATTACTGTTTGTGCATTTACAATATTCATTGATTTTTGCCATTGAAAAACGTCCAGAAATGTTTGAAGCTACTGACTGAATGAAAGGAGCTGGCATCTCACTCTCTTTGAATCTTCTTTATCATGCTAGGATTAGCAGGAAAAAGCAAAAAATTTCAGAATTGCACCGTGCAATGTGGAGATATTACTGTTTGTGCATTTACAATATTCATTGATTTTTGCCATTGAAAAACATGTTTTTCATATACCAGAAATGTTTGAAGCTACTGACTGAATGAAAGGAGCTGGCATCTCACTCTCTTTGAATCTTCTTTATCATGCTAGGATTAGCAGGAAAAAGCAAAAAATTTCAGAATTGCACCTTGCAATGTGGAGATATTACTGTTTGTGCATTTACAATATTCATTGATTTTTGCCATTGAAAAACATGTTTTTCATATACCAGAAATATTTGAAGCTACTGACTGAATGAAAGGAGCTGGCATCTCACTCTCTTTGAATCTTCTTTATCATGCTAGGATTAACAGGAAAAAGCTAAAAATTTCAGAATTGCACCGTGCAATGTGGAGATATTACTGTTTGTGCATTTACAATATTCATTGATTTTTGCCATTGAAAAACATGTTTTTCATATACCAGAAATGTTTGAAGCTACTGACTGAATGAAAAGAGCTGGCATCTCACTCTCTTTGAATCTTCTTTATCATGCTAGGATTAGCAGGAAAAAGCTAAAAATTTCAGAATTGCACCTTGCAATGTGGAGATATTACTGTTTGTGCATTTACAATATTCATAGATTTTTGCCATTGAAAAACGTCCAGAAATGTTTGAAGCTACTGACTGAATGAAAGGAGCTGGCATCTCACTTTCTTTGAATCTTCTTTATCATGCTAGGATTAACAGGAAAAAGCAAAAAATTTCAGAATTGCACCTTGCAATGTGGAGATATTACTGTTTGTGCATTTACAATATTCATTGATTTTTGCCATTGAAAAACATGTTTTTCATATACCAGAAATGTTTGAAGCTACTGACTGAATGAAAGGAGCTGGCATCTCACTCTCTTTGAATCTTCTTTATCATGCTAGGATTAACAGGAAAAAGCTAAAAATTTCAGAATTGCACCGTGCAATGTGGAGATATTACTGTTTGTGCATTTACAATATTCATTGATTTTTGCCATTGAAAAACATGTTTTTCATATACCAGAAATGTTTGAAGCTACTGACTGAATGAAAGGAGCTGGCATCTCACTCTCTTTGAACCTTCTTTATCATGCTAGGATTAACAGGAAAAAGCTAAAAATTTCAGAATTGCACCGTGCAATGTGGAGATATTACTGTTTGTGCATTTACAATATTCATTGATTTTTGCCATTGAAAAACATGTTTTTCATATACCAGAAATGTTTGAAGCTACTGACTGAATGAAAGGAGCTGGCATCTCACTCTCTTTGAATCTTCTTTATCATGCTAGGATTAACAGGAAAAAGCAAAAAATTTCAGAATTGCACCGTGCAATGTGGAGATATTACTGTTTGTGCATTTACAATATTCATTGATTTTTGCCATTGAAAAACATGTTTTTCATATACCAGAAATGTTTGAAGCTACTGACTGAATGAAAGGAGCTGGCATCTCACTCTCTTTGAATCTTCTTTATCATGCTAGGATTAGCAGGAAAAAGCAAAAAATTTCAGAATTGCACCATGCAATGTGGAGATATTACTGTTTGTGCATTTACAATATTCATTGATTTTTGCCATTGAAAAACATGTTTTTCATATACCAGAAATGTTTGAAGCTACTGACTGAATGAAAGGAGCTGGCATCTCACTCTCTTTGAATCTTCTTTATCATGCTAGGATTAGCAGGAAAAAGCAAAAAATTTCAGAATTGCACCGTGCAATGTGGAGATATTACTGTTTGTGCATTTACAATATTCATTGATTTTTGCCATTGAAAAACATGTTTTTCATATACCAGAAATGTTTGAAGCTACTGACTGAATGAAAGGAGCTGGCATCTCACTCTCTTTGAATCTTCTTTATCATGCTAGGATTAACAGGAAAAAGCTAAAAATTTCAGAATTGCACCTTGCAATGTGGAGATATTACTGTTTGTGCATTTACAATATTCATTGATTTTTGCCATTGAAAAACATGTTTTTCATATACCAGAAATGTTTGAAGCTACTGACTGAATGAAAGGAGCTGGCATCTCACTCTCTTTGAATCTTCTTTATCATGCTAGGATTAGCAGGAAAAAGCAAAAAATTTCAGAATTGCACCGTGCAATGTGGAGATATTACTGTTTGTGCATTTACAATATTCATTGATTTTTGCCATTGAAAAACATGTTTTTCATATACCAGAAATGTTTGAAGCTACTGACTGAATGAAAGGAGCTGGCATCTCACTCTCTTTGAATCTTCTTTATCATGCTAGGATTAGCAGGAAAAAGCAAAAAATTTCAGAATTGCACCGTGCAATGTGGAGATATTACTGTTTGTGCATTTACAATATTCATTGATTTTTGCCATTGAAAAACATGTTTTTCATATACCAGAAATGTTTGAAGCTACTGACTGAATGAAAGGAGCTGGCATCTCACTCTCTTTGAATCTTCTTTATCATGCTAGGATTAGCAGGAAAAAGCAAAAAATTTCAGAATTGCACCTTGCAATGTGGAGATATTACTGTTTGTGCATTTACAATATTCATTGATTTTTGCCATTGAAAAACATGTTTTTCATATACCAGAAATGTTTGAAGCTACTGACTGAATGAAAGGAGCTGGCATCTCACTCTCTTTGAATCTTCTTTATCATGCTAGGATTAACAGGAAAAAGCTAAAAATTTCAGAATTGCACCTTGCAATGTGGAGATATTACTGTTTGTGCATTTACAATATTCATTGATTTTTGCCATTGAAAAACATGTTTTTCATATACCAGAAATGTTTGAAGCTACTGACTGAATGAAAGGAGCTGGCATCTCACGCTCTTTGAATCTTCTTTATCATGCTAGGATTAACAGGAAAAAGCTAAAAATTTCAGAATTGCACCGTGCAATGTGGAGATATTACTGTTTGTGCATTTACAATATTCATTGATTTTTGCCATTGAAAAACATGTTTTTCATATACCAGAAATGTTTGAAGCTACTGACTGAATGAAAGGAGCTGGCATCTCACTCTCTTTGAATCTTCTTTATCATGCTAGGATTAACAGGAAAAAGCTAAAAATTTCAGAATTGCACCGTGCAATGTGGAGATATTACTGTTTGTGCATTTACAATATTCATTGATTTTTGCCATTGAAAAACATGTTTTTCATATACCAGAAATGTTTGAAGCTACTGACTGAATGAAAGGAGCTGGCATCTCACTCTCTTTGAATCTTCTTTATCATGCTAGGATTAACAGGAAAAAGCTAAAAATTTCAGAATTGCACCGTGCAATGTGGAGATATTACTGTTTGTGCATTTACAATATTCATTGATTTTTGCCATTGAAAAACATGTTTTTCATATACCAGAAATGTTTGAAGCTACTGACTGAATGAAAGGAGCTGGCATCTCACTCTCTTTGAATCTTCTTTATCATGCTAGGATTAACAGGAAAAAGCTAAAAATTTCAGAATTGCACCGTGCAATGTGTCGATATTACTGTTTGTGCATTTACAATATTCATTGATTTTTGCCATTGAAAAACATGTTTTTCATATACCAGAAATGTTTGAAGCTACTGACTGAATGAAAGGAGCTGGCATCTCACTCTCTTTGAATCTTCTTTATCATGCTAGGATTAGCAGGAAAAAGCAAAAAATTTCAGAATTGCACCTTGCAATGTGGAGATATTACTGTTTGTGCATTTACAATATTCATTGATTTTTGCCATTGAAAAACATGTTTTTCATATACCAGAAATGTTTGAAGCTACTGACTGAATGAAAGGAGCTGGCATCTCACTCTCTTTGAATCTTCTTTATCATGCTAGGATTAGCAGGAAAAAGCTAAAAATTTCAGAATTGCACCGTGCAATGTGGAGATATTACTGTTTGTGCATTTACAATATTCATTGATTTTTGCCATTGAAAAACGTCCAGAAATGTTTGAAGCTACTGACTGAATGAAAGGAGCTGGCATCTCACTCTCTTTGAATCTTCTTTATCATGCTAGGATTAACAGGAAAAAGCTAAAAATTTCAGAATTGCACCGTGCAATGTGGAGATATTACTGTTTGTGCATTTACAATATTCATTGATTTTTGCCATTGAAAAATATGTTTTTCATATACCAGAAATGTTTGAAGCTACTGACTGAATGAAAGGAGCTGGCATCTCACTCTCTTTGAATCTTCTTTATCATGCTAGGATTAGCAGGAAAAAGCAAAAAATTTCAGAATTGCACCTTGCAATGTGGAGATATTACTGTTTGTGCATTTACAATATTCATTGATTTTTGCCATTGAAAAACATGTTTTTCATATACCAGAAATGTTTGAAGCTACTGACTGAATGAAAGGAGCTGGCATCTCACTCTCTTTGAATCTTCTTTATCATGCTAGGATTAGCAGGAAAAAGCTAAAAATTTCAGAATTGCACCGTGCAATGTGGAGATATTACTGTTTGTGCATTTACAATATTCATTGATTTTTGCCATTGAAAAACATGTTTTTCATATACCAGAAATGTTTGAAGCTACTGACTGAATGAAAGGAGCTGGCATCTCACTCTCTTTGAATCTTCTTTATCATGCTAGGATTAGCAGGAGAAAGCTAAAAATTTCAGAATTGCACCGTGCAATGTGGAGATATTACTGTTTGTGCATTTACAATATTCATTGATTTTTGCCATTGAAAAACATGTTTTTCATATACCAGAAATGTTTGAAGCTACTGACTGAATGAAAGGAGCTGGCATCTCACTCTCTTTGAATCTTCTTTATCATGCTAGGATTAGCAGGAAAAAGCTAAAAATTTCAGAATTGCACCTTGCAATGTGGAGATATTACTGTTTGTGCATTTACAATATTCATTGATTTTTGCCATTGAAAAACATGTTTTTCATATACCAGAAATGTTTGAAGCTACTGACTGAATGAAAGGAGCTGGCATCTCACTCTCTTTGAATCTTCTTTATCATGCTAGGATTAGCAGGAAAAAGCTAAAAATTTCAGAATTGCACCTTGCAATGTGGAGATATTACTGTTTGTGCATTTACAATATTCATTGATTTTTGCCATTGAAAAACGTCCAGAAATGTTTGAAGCTACTGACTGAATGAAAGGAGCTGGCATCTCACTCTCTTTGAATCTTCTTTATCATGCTAGGATTAGCAGGAAAAAGCTAAAAATTTCAGAATTGCACCGTGCAATGTGGAGATATTACTGTTTGTGCATTTACAATATTCATTGATTTTTGCCATTGAAAAACGTCCAGAAATGTTTGAAGCTACTGACTGAATGAAAGGAGCTGGCATCTCACTCTCTTTGAATCTTCTTTATCATGCTAGGATTAGCAGGAAAAAGCAAAAAATTTCAGAATTGCACCGTGCAATGTGGAGATATTACTGTTTGTGCATTTACAATATTCATTGATTTTTGCCATTGAAAAACATGTTTTTCATATACCAGAAATGTTTGAAGCTACTGACTGAATGAAAGGAGCTGGCATCTCACTCTCTTTGAATCTTCTTTATCATGCTAGGATTAGCAGGAAAAAGCAAAAAATTTCAGAATTGCACCGTGCAATGTGGAGATATTACTGTTTGTGCATTTACAATATTCATTGATTTTTGCCATTGAAAAACATGTTTTTCATATACCAGAAATGTTTGAAGCTACTGACTGAATGAAAGGAGCTGGCATCTCACTCTCTTTGAATCTTCTTTATCATGCTAGGATTAACAGGAAAAAGCTAAAAATTTCAGAATTGCACCTTGCAATGTGGAGATATTACTGTTTGTGCATTTACAATATTCATTGATTTTTGCCATTGAAAAACGTCCAGAAATGTTTGAAGCTACTGACTGAATAAAAGGAGCTGGCATCTCACTCTCTTTGAATCTTCTTTATCATGCTAGGATTAACAGGAAAAAGCAAAAAATTTCAGAATTGCACCTTGCAATGTGGAGATATTACTGTTTGTGCATTTACAATATTCATTGATTTTTGCCATTGAAAAACATGTTTTTCATATACCAGAAATGTTTGAAGCTACTGACTGAATGAAAGGAGCTGGCATCTCACTATCTTTGAATCTTCTTTATCATGCTAGGATTAACAGGAAAAAGCAAAAAATTTCAGAATTGCACCGTGCAATGTGGAGATATTACTGTTTGTGCATTTACAATATTCATTGATTTTTGCCATTGAAAAACGTCCAGAAATGTTTGAAGCTACTGACTGAATGAAAGGAGCTGGCATCTCACTCTCTTTGAATCTTCTTTATCATGCTAGGATTAGCAGGAAAAAGCTAAAAATTTCAGAATTGCACCGTGCAATGTGGAGATATTACTGTTTGTGCATTTACAATATTCATTGATTTTTGCCATTGAAAAACGTCCAGAAATGTTTGAAGCTACTGACTGAATGAAAGGAGCTGGCATCTCACTCTCTTTGAATCTTCTTTATCATGCTAGGATTAGCAGGAAAAAGCAAAAAATTTCAGAATTGCACCGTGCAATGTGGAGATATTACTGTTTGTGCATTTACAATATTCATTGATTTTTGCCATTGAAAAACATGTTTTTCATATACCAGAAATGTTTGAAGCTACTGACTGAATGAAAGGAGCTGGCATCTCACTCTCTTTGAATCTTCTTTATCATGCTAGGATTAGCAGGAAAAAGCAAAAAATTTCAGAATTGCACCGTGCAATGTGGAGATATTACTGTTTGTGCATTTACAATATTCATTGATTTTTGCCATTGAAAAACATGTTTTTCATATACCAGAAATGTTTGAAGCTACTGACTGAATGAAAGGAGCTGGCATCTCACTCTCTTTGAATCTTCTTTATCATGCTAGGATTAACAGGAAAAAGCTAAAAATTTCAGAATTGCACCTTGCAATGTGGAGATATTACTGTTTGTGCATTTACAATATTCATTGATTTTTGCCATTGAAAAACGTCCAGAAATGTTTGAAGCTACTGACTGAATGAAAGGAGCTGGCATCTCACTCTCTTTGAATCTTCTTTATCATGCTAGGATTAGCAGGAAAAAGCAAAAAATTTCAGAATTGCACCGTGCAATGTGGAGATATTACTGTTTGTGCATTTACAATATTCATTGATTTTTGCCATTGAAAAACATGTTTTTCATATACCAGAAATGTTTGAAGCTACTGACTGAATGAAAGGAGCTGGCATCTCACTCTCTTTGAATCTTCTTTATCATGCTAGGATTAACAGGAAAAAGCTAAAAATTTCAGAATTGCACCGTGCAATGTGGAGATATTACTGTTTGTGCATTTACAATATTCATTGATTTTTGCCATTGAAAAACATGTTTTTCATATACCAGAAATGTTTGAAGCTACTGACTGAATGAAAGGAGCTGGCATCTCACTCTCTTTGAATCTTCTTTATCATGCTAGGATTAACAGGAAAAAGCTAAAAATTTCAGAATTGCACCGTGCAATGTGGAGATATTACTGTTTGTGCATTTACAATATTCATTGATTTTTGCCATTGAAAAACGTCCAGAAATGTTTGAAGCTACTGACTGAATGAAAGGAGCTGGCATCTCACTCTCTTTGAATCTTCTTTATCATGCTAGGATTAACAGGAAAAAGCTAAAAATTTCAGAATTGCACCTTGCAATGTGGAGATATTACTGTTTGTGCATTTACAATATTCATTGATTTTTGCCATTGAAAAACATGTTTTTCATATACCAGAAATGTTTGAAGCTACTGACTGAATGAAAGGAGCTGGCATCTCACTCTCTTTGAATCTTCTTTATCATGCTAGGATTAACAGGAAAAAGCTAAAAATTTCAGAATTGCACCTTGCAATGTGGAGATATTACTGTTTGTGCATTTACAATATTCATTGATTTTTGCCATTGAAAAACATGTTTTTCATATACCAGAAATGTTTGAAGCTACTGACTGAATGAAAGGAGCTGGCATCTCACTCTCTTTGAATCTTCTTTATCATGCTAGGATTAACAGGAAAAAGCTAAAAATTTCAGAATTGCACCTTGCAATGTGGAGATATTACTGTTTGTGCATTTACAATATTCATTGATTTTTGCCATTGAAAAACATGTTTTTCATATACCAGAAATGTTTGAAGCTACTGACTGAATGAAAGGAGCTGGCATCTCACTCTCTTTGAATCTTCTTTATCATGCTAGGATTAACAGGAAAAAGCTAAAAATTTCAGAATTGCACCGTGCAATGTGGAGATATTACTGTTTGTGCATTTACAATATTCATTGATTTTTGCCATTGAAAAACGTCCAGAAATGTTTGAAGCTACTGACTGAATGAAAGGAGCTGGCATCTCACTCTCTTTGAATCTTCTTTATCATGCTAGGATTAGCAGGAAAAAGCAAAAAATTTCAGAATTGCACCTTGCAATGTGGAGATATTACTGTTTGTGCATTTACAATATTCATTGATTTTTGCCATTGAAAAACGTCCAGAAATGTTTGAAGCTACTGACTGAATGAAAGGAGCTGGCATCTCACTCTCTTTGAATCTTCTTTATCATGCTAGGATTAGCAGGAAAAAGCTAAAAATTTCAGAATTGCACCGTGCAATGTGGAGATATTACTGTTTGTGCATTTACAATATTCATTGATTTTTGCCATTGAAAAACGTCCAGAAATGTTTGAAGCTACTGACTGAATGAAAGGAGCTGGCATCTCACTCTCTTTGAATCTTCTTTATCATGCTAGGATTAACAGGAAAAAGCTAAAAATTTCAGAATTGCACCGTGCAATGTGGAGATATTACTGTTTGTGCATTTACAATATTCATTGATTTTTGCCATTGAAAAACATGTTTTTCATATACCAGAAATGTTTGAAGCTACTGACTGAATGAAAGGAGCTGGCATCTCACTCTCTTTGAATCTTCTTTATCATGCTAGGATTAACAGGAAAAAGCTAAAAATTTCAGAATTGCACCGTGCAATGTGGAGATATTACTGTTTGTGCATTTACAATATTCATTGATTTTTGCCATTGAAAAACATGTTTTTCATATACCAGAAATGTTTGAAGCTACTGACTGAATGAAAGGAGCTGGCATCTCACTCTCTTTGAATCTTCTTTATCATGCTAGGATTAACAGGAAAAAGCAAAAAATTTCAGAATTGCACCGTGCAATGTGGAGATATTACTGTTTGTGCATTTACAATATTCATTGATTTTTGCCATTGAAAAACGTCCAGAAATGTTTGAAGCTACTGACTGAATGAAAGGAGCTGGCATCTCACTCTCTTTGAATCTTCTTTATCATGCTAGGATTAACAGGAAAAAGCTAAAAATTTCAGAATTGCACCGTGCAATGTGGAGATATTACTGTTTGTGCATTTACAATATTCATTGATTTTTGCCATTGAAAAACATGTTTTTCATATACCAGAAATGTTTGAAGCTACTGACTGAATGAAAGGAGCTGGCATCTCACTCTCTTTGAATCTTCTTTATCATGCTAGGATTAGCAGGAAAAAGCAAAAAATTTCAGAATTGCACCTTGCAATGTGGAGATATTACTGTTTGTGCATTTACAATATTCATTGATTTTTGCCATTGAAAAACATGTTTTTCATATACCAGAAATGTTTGAAGCTACTGACTGAATGAAAGGAGCTGGCATCTCACTCTCTTTGAATCTTCTTTATCATGCTAGGATTAACAGGAAAAAGCTAAAAATTTCAGAATTGCACCGTGCAATGTGGAGATATTACTGTTTGTGCATTTACAATATTCATTGATTTTTGCCATTGAAAAACATGTTTTTCATATACCAGAAATGTTTGAAGCTACTGACTGAATGAAAGGAGCTGGCATCTCACTCTCTTTGAATCTTCTTTATCATGCTAGGATTAACAGGAAAAAGCAAAAAATTTCAGAATTGCACCGTGCAATGTGGAGATATTACTGTTTGTGCATTTACAATATTCATTGATTTTTGCCATTGAAAAACGTCCAGAAATGTTTGAAGCTACTGACTGAATGAAAGGAGCTGGCATCTCACTCTCTTTGAATCTTCTTTATCATGCTAGGATTAGCAGGAAAAAGCTAAAAATTTCAGAATTGCACCGTGCAATGTGGAGATATTACTGTTTGTGCATTTACAATATTCATTGATTTTTGCCATTGAAAAACATGTTTTTCATATACCAGAAATGTTTGAAACTACTGACTGAATGAAAGGAGCTGGCATCTCACTCTCTTTGAATCTTCTTTATCATGCTAGGATTAACAGGAAAAAGCTAAAAATTTCAGAATTGCACCGTGCAATGTGGAGATATTACTGTTTGTGCATTTACAATATTCATTGATTTTTGCCATTGAAAAACATGTTTTTCATATACCAGAAATGTTTGAAGCTACTGACTGAATGAAAGGAGCTGGCATCTCACTCTCTTTGAATCTTCTTTATCATGCTAGGATTAGCAGGAAAAAGCTAAAAATTTCAGAATTGCACCTTGCAATGTGGAGATATTACTGTTTGTGCATTTACAATATTCATTGATTTTTGCCATTGAAAAACATGTTTTTCATATACCAGAAATGTTTGAAGCTACTGACTGAATGAAAGGAGCTGGCATCTCACTCTCTTTGAATCTTCTTTATCATGCTAGGATTAACAGGAAAAAGCTAAAAATTTCAGAATTGCACCGTGCAATGTGGAGATATTACTGTTTGTGCATTTACAATATTCATTGATTTTTGCCATTGAAAAACGTCCAGAAATGTTTGAAGCTACTGACTGAATGAAAGGAGCTGGCATCTCACTCTCTTTGAATCTTCTTTATCATGCTAGGATTAGCAGGAAAAAGCAAAAAATTTCAGAATTGCACCTTGCAATGTGGAGATATTACTGTTTGTGCATTTACAATATTCATTGATTTATGCCATTGAAAAACGTCCAGAAATGTTTGAAGCAACTGACTGAATGAAAGGAGCTGGCATCTCACTCTCTTTGAATCTTCTTTATCATGCTAGGATTAGCAGGAAAAAGCAAAAAATTTCAGAATTGCACCGTGCAATGTGGAGATATTACTGTTTGTGCATTTACAATATTCATTGATTTTTGCCATTGAAAAACGTCCAGAAATGTTTGAAGCTACTGACTGAATGAAAGGAGCTGGCATCTCACTCTCTTTGAATCTTCTTTATCATGCTAGGATTAACAGGAAAAAGCTAAAAATTTCAGAATTGCACCGTGCAATGTGGAGATATTACTGTTTGTGCATTTACAATATTCATTGATTTTTGCCATTGAAAAACATGTTTTTCATATACCAGAAATGTTTGAAGCTACTGACTGAATGAAAGGAGCTGGCATCTCACTCTCTTTGAATCTTCTTTATCATGCTAGGATTAACAGGAAAAAGCTAAAAATTTCAGAATTGCACCGTGCAATGTGGAGATATTACTGTTTGTGCATTTACAATATTCATTGATTTTTGCCATTGAAAAACATGTTTTTCATATACCAGAAATGTTTGAAGCTACTGACTGAATGAAAGGAGCTGGCATCTCACTCTCTTTGAATCTTCTTTATCATGCTAGGATTAACAGGAAAAAGCAAAAAATTTCAGAATTGCACCGTGCAATGTGGAGATATTACTGTTTGTGCATTTACAATATTCATTGATTTTTGCCATTGAAAAACGTCCAGAAATGTTTGAAGCTACTGACTGAATGAAAGGAGCTGGCATCTCACTCTCTTTGAATCTTCTTTATCATGCTAGGATTAACAGGAAAAAGCTAAAAATTTCAGAATTGCACCTTGCAATGTGGAGATATTACTGTTTGTGCATTTACAATATTCATTGATTTTTGCCATTGAAAAACATGTTTTTCATATACCAGAAATGTTTGAAGCTACTGACTGAATGAAAGGAGCTGGCATCTCACTCTCTTTGAATCTTCTTTATCATGCTAGGATTAGCAGGAAAAAGCTAAAAATTTCAGAATTGCACCTTGCAATGTGGAGATATTACTGTTTGTGCATTTACAATATTCATTGATTTTTGCCATTGAAAAACATGTTTTTCATATACCAGAAATGTTTGAAGCTACTGACTGAATGAAAGGAGCTGGCATCTCACTCTCTTTGAATCTTCTTTATCATGCTAGGATTAGCAGGAAAAAGCAAAAAATTTCAGAATTGCACCTTGCAATGTGGAGATATTACTGTTTGTGCATTTACAATATTCATTGATTTTTGCCATTGAAAAACGTCCAGAATGTTTGAAGCTACTGACTGAATGAAAGGAGCTGGCATCTCACTCTCTTTGAATCTTCTTTATCATGCTAGGATTAGCAGGAAAAAGCTAAAAATTTCAGAATTGCACCTTGCAATGTGGAGATATTACTGTTTGTGCATTTACAATATTCATTGATTTTTGCCATTGAAAAACATGTTTTTCATATACCAGAAATGTTTGAAGCTACTGACTGAATGAAAGGAGCTGGCATCTCACTCTCTTTGAATCTTCTTTATCATGCTAGGATTAGCAGGAAAAAGCAAAAAATTTCAGAATTGCACCTTGCAATGTGGAGATATTACTGTTTGTGCATTTACAATATTCATTGATTTTTGCCATTGAAAAACGTCCAGAATGTTTGAAGCTACTGACTGAATGAAAGGAGCTGGCATCTCACTCTCTTTGAATCTTCTTTATCATGCTAGGATTAGCAGGAAAAAGCAAAAAATTTCAGAATTGCACCGTGCAATGTGGAGATATTACTGTTTGTGCATTTACAATATTCATTGATTTTTGCCATTGAAAAACATGTTTTTCATATACCAGAAATGTTTGAAGCTACTGACTGAATGAAAGGAGCTGGCATCTCACTCTCTTTGAATCTTCTTTATCATGCTAGGATTAGCAGGAAAAAGCAAAAAATTTCAGAATTGCACCTTGCAATGTGGAGATATTACTGTTTGTGCATTTACAATATTCATTGATTTTTGCCATTGAAAAACATGTTTTTCATATACCAGAAATGTTTGAAGCTACTGACTGAATGAAAGGAGCTGGCATCTCACTCTCTTTGAATCTTCTTTATCATGCTAGGATTAGCAGGAAAAAGCTAAAAATTTCAGAATTGCACCGTGCAATGTGGAGATATTACTGTTTGTGCATTTACAATATTCATTGATTTTTGCCATTGAAAAACGTCCAGAAATGTTTGAAGCTACTGACTGAATGAAAGGAGCTGGCATCTCACTCTCTTTGAATCTTCTTTATCATGCTAGGATTAGCAGGAAAAAGCAAAAAATTTCAGAATTGCACCGTGCAATGTGGAGATATTACTGTTTGTGCATTTACAATATTCATTGATTTTTGCCATTGAAAATCATGTTTTTCATATACCAGAAATGTTTGAAGCTACTGACTGAATGAAAGGAGCTGGCATCTCACTCTCTTTGAATCTTCTTTATCATGCTAGGATTAGCAGGAAAAAGCAAAAAATTTCAGAATTGCACCTTGCAATGTGGAGATATTACTGTTTGTGCATTTACAATATTCATTGATTTTTGCCATTGAAAAACATGTTTTTCATATACCAGAAATGTTTGAAGCTACTGACTGAATGAAAGGAGCTGGCATCTCACTCTCTTTGAATCTTCTTTATCATGCTAGGATTAGCAGGAAAAAGCTAAAAATTTCAGAATTGCACCTTGCAATGTGGAGATATTACTGTTTGTGCATTTACAATATTCATTGATTTTTGCCATTGAAAAACGTCCAGAAATGTTTGAAGCTACTGACTGAATGAAAGGAGCTGGCATCTCACTCTCTTTGAATCTTCTTTATCATGCTAGGATTAACAGGAAAAAGCAAAAAATTTCAGAATTGCACCATGCAATGTGGAGATATTACTGTTTGTGCATTTACAATATTCATTGATTTTTGCCATTGAAAAACATGTTTTTCATATACCAGAAATGTTTGAAGCTACTGACTGAATGAAAGGAGCTGGCATCTCACTCTCTTTGAATCTTCTTTATCATGCTAGGATTAGCAGGAAAAAGCAAAAAATTTCAGAATTGCACCGTGCAATGTGGAGATATTACTGTTTGTGCATTTACAATATTCATTGATTTTTGCCATTGAAAAACATGTTTTTCATATACCAGAAATGTTTGAAGCTACTGACTGAATGAAAGGAGCTGGCATCTCACTCTCTTTGAATCTTCTTTATCATGCTAGGATTAGCAGGAAAAAGCAAAAAATTTCAGAATTGCACCTTGCAATGTGGAGATATTACTGTTTGTGCATTTACAATATTCATTGATTTTTGCCATTGAAAAACATGTTTTTCATATACCAGAAATGTTTGAAGCTACTGACTGAATGAAAGGAGCTGGCATCTCACTCTCTTTGAATCTTCTTTATCATGCTAGGATTAGCAGGAAAAAGCTAAAAATTTCAGAATTGCACCGTGCAATGTGGAGATATTACTGTTTGTGCATTTACAATATTCATTGATTTTTGCCATTGAAAAACATGTTTTTCATATACCAGAAATGTTTGAAGCTACTGACTGAATGAAAGGAGCTGGCATCTCACTCTCTTTGAATCTTCTTTATCATGCTAGGATTAACAGGAAAAAGCAAAAAATTTCAGAATTGCACCGTGCAATGTGGAGATATTACTGTTTGTGCATTTACAATATTCATTGATTTTTGCCATTGAAAAACATGTTTTTCATATACCAGAAATGTTTGAAGCTACTGACTGAATGAAAGGAGCTGGCATCTCACTCTCTTTGAATCTTCTTTATCATGCTAGGATTAACAGGAAAAAGCTAAAAATTTCAGAATTGCACCTTGCAATGTGGAGATATTACTGTTTGTGCATTTACAATATTCATTGATTTTTGCCATTGAAAAACATGTTTTTCATATACCAGAAATGTTTGAAGCTACTGACTGAATGAAAGGAGCTGGCATCTCACTCTCTTTGAATCTTCTTTATCATGCTAGGATTAGCAGGAAAAAGCAAAAAATTTCAGAATTGCACCTTGCAATGTGGAGATATTACTGTTTGTGCATTTACAATATTCATTGATTTTTGCCATTGAAAAACGTCCAGAAATGTTTGAAGCTACTGACTGAATGAAAGGAGCTGGCATCTCACTCTCTTTGAATCTTCTTTATCATGCTAGGATTAACAGGAAAAAGCAAAAAATTTCAGAATTGCACCATGCAATGTGGAGATATTACTGTTTGTGCATTTACAATATTCATTGATTTTTGCCATTGAAAAACATGTTTTTCATATACCAGAAATGTTTGAAGCTACTGACTGAATGAAAGGAGCTGGCATCTCACTCTCTTTGAATCTTCTTTATCATGCTAGGATTAGCAGGAAAAAGCAAAAAATTTCAGAATTGCACCGTGCAATGTGGAGATATTACTGTTTGTGCATTTACAATATTCATTGATTTTTGCCATTGAAAAACATGTTTTTCATATACCAGAAATGTTTGAAGCTACTGACTGAATGAAAGGAGCTGGCATCTCACTCTCTTTGAATCTTCTTTATCATGCTAGGATTAGCAGGAAAAAGCAAAAAATTTCAGAATTGCACCTTGCAATGTGGAGATATTACTGTTTGTGCATTTACAATATTCATTGATTTTTGCCATTGAAAAACATGTTTTTCATATACCAGAAATGTTTGAAGCTACTGACTGAATGAAAGGAGCTGGCATCTCACTCTCTTTGAATCTTCTTTATCATGCTAGGATTAGCAGGAAAAAGCTAAAAATTTCAGAATTGCACCGTGCAATGTGGAGATATTACTGTTTGTGCATTTACAATATTCATTGATTTTTGCCATTGAAAAACATGTTTTTCATATACCAGAAATGTTTGAAGCTACTGACTGAATGAAAGGAGCTGGCATCTCACTCTCTTTGAATCTTCTTTATCATGCTAGGATTAACAGGAAAAAGCAAAAAATTTCAGAATTGCACCGTGCAATGTGGAGATATTACTGTTTGTGCATTTACAATATTCATTGATTTTTGCCATTGAAAAACATGTTTTTCATATACCAGAAATGTTTGAAGCTACTGACTGAATGAAAGGAGCTGGCATCTCACTCTCTTTGAATCTTCTTTATCATGCTAGGATTAACAGGAAAAAGCTAAAAATTTCAGAATTGCACCTTGCAATGTGGAGATATTACTGTTTGTGCATTTACAATATTCATTGATTTTTGCCATTGAAAAACATGTTTTTCATATACCAGAAATGTTTGAAGCTACTGACTGAATGAAAGGAGCTGGCATCTCACTCTCTTTGAATCTTCTTTATCATGCTAGGATTAACAGGAAAAAGCAAAAAATTTCAGAATTGCACCGTGCAATGTGGAGATATTACTGTTTGTGCATTTACAATATTCATTGATTTTTGCCATTGAAAAACATGTTTTTCATATACCAGAAATGTTTGAAGCTACTGACTGAATGAAAGGAGCTGGCATCTCACTCTCTTTGAATCTTCTTTATCATGCTAGGATTAGCAGGAAAAAGCAAAAAATTTCAGAATTGCACCTTGCAATGTGGAGATATTACTGTTTGTGCATTTACAATATTCATTGATTTATGCCATTGAAAAACGTCCAGAAATGTTTGAAGCAACTGACTGAATGAAAGGAGCTGGCATCTCACTCTCTTTGAATCTTCTTTATCATGCTAGGATTAGCAGGAAAAAGCAAAAAATTTCAGAATTGCACCGTGCAATGTGGAGATATTACTGTTTGTGCATTTACAATATTCATTGATTTTTGCCATTGAAAAACGTCCAGAAATGTTTGAAGCTACTGACTGAATGAAAGGAGCTGGCATCTCACTCTCTTTGAATCTTCTTTATCATGCTAGGATTAACAGGAAAAAGCTAAAAATTTCAGAATTGCACCGTGCAATGTGGAGATATTACTGTTTGTGCATTTACAATATTCATTGATTTTTGCCATTGAAAAACATGTTTTTCATATACCAGAAATGTTTGAAGCTACTGACTGAATGAAAGGAGCTGGCATCTCACTCTCTTTGAATCTTCTTTATCATGCTAGGATTAACAGGAAAAAGCAAAAAATTTCAGAATTGCACCGTGCAATGTGGAGATATTACTGTTTGTGCATTTACAATATTCATTGATTTTTGCCATTGAAAAACATGTTTTTCATATACCAGAAATGTTTGAAGCTACTGACTGAATGAAAGGAGCTGGCATCTCACTCTCTTTGAATCTTCTTTATCATGCTAGGATTAACAGGAAAAAGCAAAAAATTTCAGAATTGCACCGTGCAATGTGGAGATATTACTGTTTGTGCATTTACAATATTCATTGATTTTTGCCATTGAAAAACGTCCAGAAATGTTTGAAGCTACTGACTGAATGAAAGGAGCTGGCATCTCACTCTCTTTGAATCTTCTTTATCATGCTAGGATTAACAGGAAAAAGCTAAAAATTTCAGAATTGCACCTTGCAATGTGGAGATATTACTGTTTGTGCATTTACAATATTCATTGATTTTTGCCATTGAAAAACATGTTTTTCATATACCAGAAATGTTTGAAGCTACTGACTGAATGAAAGGAGCTGGCATCTCACTCTCTTTGAATCTTCTTTATCATGCTAGGATTAGCAGGAAAAAGCTAAAAATTTCAGAATTGCACCTTGCAATGTGGAGATATTACTGTTTGTGCATTTACAATATTCATTGATTTTTGCCATTGAAAAACATGTTTTTCATATACCAGAAATGTTTGAAGCTACTGACTGAATGAAAGGAGCTGGCATCTCACTCTCTTTGAATCTTCTTTATCATGCTAGGATTAGCAGGAAAAAGCAAAAAATTTCAGAATTGCACCTTGCAATGTGGAGATATTACTGTTTGTGCATTTACAATATTCATTGATTTTTGCCATTGAAAAACGTCCAGAATGTTTGAAGCTACTGACTGAATGAAAGGAGCTGGCATCTCACTCTCTTTGAATCTTCTTTATCATGCTAGGATTAGCAGGAAAAAGCTAAAAATTTCAGAATTGCACCTTGCAATGTGGAGATATTACTGTTTGTGCATTTACAATATTCATTGATTTTTGCCATTGAAAAACATGTTTTTCATATACCAGAAATGTTTGAAGCTACTGACTGAATGAAAGGAGCTGGCATCTCACTCTCTTTGAATCTTCTTTATCATGCTAGGATTAGCAGGAAAAAGCAAAAAATTTCAGAATTGCACCTTGCAATGTGGAGATATTACTGTTTGTGCATTTACAATATTCATTGATTTTTGCCATTGAAAAACGTCCAGAAATGTTTGAAGCTACTGACTGAATGAAAGGAGCTGGCATCTCACTCTCTTTGAATCTTCTTTATCATGCTAGGATTAGCAGGAAAAAGCAAAAAATTTCAGAATTGCACCGTGCAATGTGGAGATATTACTGTTTGTGCATTTACAATATTCATTGATTTTTGCCATTGAAAATCATGTTTTTCATATACCAGAAATGTTTGAAGCTACTGACTGAATGAAAGGAGCTGGCATCTCACTCTCTTTGAATCTTCTTTATCATGCTAGGATTAGCAGGAAAAAGCAAAAAATTTCAGAATTGCACCTTGCAATGTGGAGATATTACTGTTTGTGCATTTACAATATTCATTGATTTTTGCCATTGAAAAACATGTTTTTCATATACCAGAAATGTTTGAAGCTACTGACTGAATGAAAGGAGCTGGCATCTCACTCTCTTTGAATCTTCTTTATCATGCTAGGATTAACAGGAAAAAGCTAAAAATTTCAGAATTGCACCTTGCAATGTGGAGATATTACTGTTTGTGCATTTACAATATTCATTGATTTTTGCCATTGAAAAACGTCCAGAAATGTTTGAAGCTACTGACTGAATGAAAGGAGCTGGCATCTCACTCTCTTTGAATCTTCTTTATCATGCTAGGATTAACAGGAAAAAGCAAAAAATTTCAGAATTGCACCATGCAATGTGGAGATATTACTGTTTGTGCATTTACAATATTCATTGATTTTTGCCATTGAAAAACATGTTTTTCATATACCAGAAATGTTTGAAGCTACTGACTGAATGAAAGGAGCTGGCATCTCACTCTCTTTGAATCTTCTTTATCATGCTAGGATTAACAGGAAAAAGCTAAAAATTTCAGAATTGCACCGTGCAATGTGGAGATATTACTGTTTGTGCATTTACAATATTCATTGATTTTTGCCATTGAAAAACGTCCAGAAATGTTTGAAGCTACTGACTGAATGAAAGGAGCTGGCATCTCACTCTCTTTGAATCTTCTTTATCATGCTAGGATTAACAGGAAAAAGCTAAAAATTTCAGAATTGCACCTTGCAATGTGGAGATATTACTGTTTGTGCATTTACAATATTCATTGATTTTTGCCATTGAAAAACATGTTTTTCATATACCAGAAATGTTTGAAGCTACTGACTGAATGAAAGGAGCTGGCATCTCACTCTCTTTGAATCTTCTTTATCATGCTAGGATTAACAGGAAAAAGCTAAAAATTTCAGAATTGCACCTTGCAATGTGGAGATATTACTGTTTGTGCATTTACAATATTCATTGATTTTTGCCATTGAAAAACATGTTTTTCATATACCAGAAATGTTTGAAGCTACTGACTGAATGAAAGGAGCTGGCATCTCACTCTCTTTGAATCTTCTTTATCATGCTAGGATTAACAGGAAAAAGCTAAAAATTTCAGAATTGCACCTTGCAATGTGGAGATATTACTGTTTGTGCATTTACAATATTCATTGATTTTTGCCATTGAAAAACATGTTTTTCATATACCAGAAATGTTTGAAGCTACTGACTGAATGAAAGGAGCTGGCATCTCACTCTCTTTGAATCTTCTTTATCATGCTAGGATTAACAGGAAAAAGCTAAAAATTTCAGAATTGCACCGTGCGATGTGGAGATATTACTGTTTGTGCATTTACAATATTCATTGATTTTTGCCATTGAAAAACGTCCAGAAATGTTTGAAGCTACTGACTGAATGAAAGGAGCTGGCATCTCACTCTCTTTGAATCTTCTTTATCATGCTAGGATTAGCAGGAAAAAGCAAAAAATTTCAGAATTGCACCTTGCAATGTGGAGATATTACTGTTTGTGCATTTACAATATTCATTGATTTTTGCCATTGAAAAACGTCCAGAAATGTTTGAAGCTACTGACTGAATGAAAGGAGCTGGCATCTCACTCTCTTTGAATCTTCTTTATCATGCTAGGATTAGCAGGAAAAAGCAAAAAATTTCAGAATTGCACCGTGCAATGTGGAGATATTACTGTTTGTGCATTTACAATATTCATTGATTTTTGCCATTGAAAAACGTCCAGAAATGTTTGAAGCTACTGACTGAATGAAAGGAGCTGGCATCTCACTCTCTTTGAATCTTCTTTATCATGCTAGGATTAACAGGAAAAAGCTAAAAATTTCAGAATTGCACCGTGCAATGTGGAGATATTACTGTTTGTGCATTTACAATATTCATTGATTTTTGCCATTGAAAAACATGTTTTTCATATACCAGAAATGTTTGAAGCTACTGACTGAATGAAAGGAGCTGGCATCTCACTCTCTTTGAATCTTCTTTATAATGCTAGGATTAACAGGAAAAAGCTAAAAATTTCAGAATTGCACCGTGCAATGTGGAGATATTACTGTTTGTGCATTTACAATATTCATTGATTTTTGCCATTGAAAAACATGTTTTTCATATACCAGAAATGTTTGAAGCTACTGACTGAATGAAAGGAGCTGGCATCTCACTCTCTTTGAATCTTCTTTATCATGCTAGGATTAACAGGAAAAAGCAAAAAATTTCAGAATTGCACCGTGCAATGTGGAGATATTACTGTTTGTGCATTTACAATATTCATTGATTTTTGCCATTGAAAAACGTCCAGAAATGTTTGAAGCTACTGACTGAATGAAAGGAGCTGGCATCTCACTCTCTTTGAATCTTCTTTATCATGCTAGGATTAACAGGAAAAAGCTAAAAATTTCAGAATTGCACCGTGCAATGTGGAGATATTACTGTTTGTGCATTTACAATATTCATTGATTTTTGCCATTGAAAAACATGTTTTTCATATACCAGAAATGTTTGAAGCTACTGACTGAATGAAAGGAGCTGGCATCTCACTCTCTTTGAATCTTCTTTATCATGCTAGGATTAGCAGGAAAAAGCTAAAAATTTCAGAATTGCACCGTGCAATGTGGAGATATTACTGTTTGTGCATTTACAATATTCATTGATTTTTGCCATTGAAAAACATGTTTTTCATATACCAGAAATGTTTGAAGCTACTGACTGAATGAAAGGAGCTGGCATCTCACTCTCTTTGAATCTTCTTTATCATGCTAGGATTAACAGGAAAAAGCTAAAAATTTCAGAATTGCACCGTGCAATGTGGAGATATTACTGTTTGTGCATTTACAATATTCATTGATTTTTGCCATTGAAAAACATGTTTTTCATATACCAGAAATGTTTGAAGCTACTGACTGAATGAAAGGAGCTGGCATCTCACTCTCTTTGAATCTTCTTTATCATGCTAGGATTAACAGGAAAAAGCAAAAAATTTCAGAATTGCACCGTGCAATGTGGAGATATTACTGTTTGTGCATTTACAATATTCATTGATTTTTGCCATTGAAAAACATGTTTTTCATATACCAGAAATGTTTGAAGCTACTGACTGAATGAAAGGAGCTGGCATCTCACTCTCTTTGAATCTTCTTTATCATGCTAGGATTAGCAGGAAAAAGCAAAAAATTTCAGAATTGCACCGTGCAATGTGGAGATATTACTGTTTGTGCATTTACAATATTCATTGATTTTTGCCATTGAAAAACGTCCAGAAATGTTTGAAGCTACTGACTGAATGAAAGGAGCTGGCATCTCACTCTCTTTGAATCTTCTTTATCATGCTAGGATTAACAGGAAAAAGCAAAAAATTTCAGAATTGCACCTTGCAATGTGGAGATATTACTGTTTGTGCATTTACAATATTCATTGATTTTTGCCATTGAAAAACATGTTTTTCATATACCAGAAATGTTTGAAGCTACTGACTGAATGAAAGGAGCTGGCATCTCACTCTCTTTGAATCTTCTTTATCATGCTAGGATTAGCAGGAAAAAGCAAAAAATTTCAGAATTGCACCTTGCAATGTGGAGATATTACTGTTTGTGCATTTACAATATTCATTGATTTTTGCCATTGAAAAACATGTTTTTCATATACCAGAAATGTTTGAAGCTACTGACTGAATGAAAGGAGCTGGCATCTCACTCTCTTTGAATCTTCTTTATCATGCTAGGATTAACAGGAAAAAGCTAAAAATTTCAGAATTGCACCGTGCAATGTGGAGATATTACTGTTTGTGCATTTACAATATTCATTGATTTTTGCCATTGAAAAACATGTTTTTCATATACCAGAAATGTTTGAAGCTACTGACTGAATGAAAGGAGCTGGCATCTCACTCTCTTTGAATCTTCTTTATCATGCTAGGATTAGCAGGAAAAAGCTAAAAATTTCAGAATTGCACCTTGCAATGTGGAGATATTACTGTTTGTGCATTTACAATATTCATTGATTTTTGCCATTGAAAAACGTCCAGAAATGTTTGAAGCTACTGACTGAATGAAAGGAGATGGCATCTCACTCTCTTTGAATCTTCTTTATCATGCTAGGATTAACAGGAAAAAGCAAAAAATTTCAGAATTGCACCTTGCAATGTGGAGATATTACTGTTTGTGCATTTACAATATTCATTGATTTTTGCCATTGAAAAACATGTTTTTCATATACCAGAAATGTTTGAAGCTACTGACTGAATGAAAGGAGCTGGCATCTCACTCTCTTTGAATCTTCTTTATCATGCTAGGATTAGCAGGAAAAAGCTAAAAATTTCAGAATTGCACCTTGCAATGTGGAGATATTACTGTTTGTGCATTTACAATATTCATTGATTTTTGCCATTGAAAAACATGTTTTTCATATACCAGAAATGTTTGAAGCTACTGACTGAATGAAAGGAGCTGGCATCTCACTCTCTTTGAATCTTCTTTATCATGCTAGGATTAGCAGGAAAAAGCAAAAAATTTCAGAATTGCACCGTGCAATGTGGAGATATTACTGTTTGTGCATTTACAATATTCATTGATTTTTGCCATTGAAAAACATGTTTTTCATATACCAGAAATGTTTGAAGCTACTGACTGAATGAAAGGAGCTGGCATCTCACTCTCTTTGAATCTTCTTTATCATGCTAGGATTAGCAGGAAAAAGCTAAAAATTTCAGAATTGCACCTTGCAATGTGGAGATATTACTGTTTGTGCATTTACAATATTCATTGATTTTTGCCATTGAAAAACGTCCAGAAATGTTTGAAGCTACTGACTGAATGAAAGGAGCTGGCATCTCACTCTCTTTGAATCTTCTTTATCATGCTAGGATTAGCAGGAAAAAGCAAAAAATTTCAGAATTGCACCGTGCAATGTGGAGATATTACTGTTTGTGCATTTACAATATTCATTGATTTTTGCCATTGAAAAACATGTTTTTCATATACCAGAAATGTTTGAAGCTACTGACTGAATGAAAGGAGCTGGCATCTCACTCTCTTTGAATCTTCTTTATCATGCTAGGATTAGCAGGAAAAAGCTAAAAATTTCAGAATTGCACCTTGCAATGTGGAGATATTACTGTTTGTGCATTTACAATATTCATTGATTTTTGCCATTGAAAAACATGTTTTTCATATACCAGAAATGTTTGAAGCTACTGACTGAATGAAAGGAGCTGGCATCTCACTCTCTTTGAATCTTCTTTATCATGCTAGGATTAGCAGGAAAAAGCTAAAAATTTCAGAATTGCACCTTGCAATGTGGAGATATTACTGTTTGTGCATTTACAATATTCATTGATTTTTGCCATTGAAAAACATGTTTTTCATATACCAGAAATGTTTGAAGCTACTGACTGAATGAAAGGAGCTGGCATCTCACTCTCTTTGAATCTTCTTTATCATGCTAGGATTAGCAGGAAAAAGCTAAAAATTTCAGAATTGCACCTTGCAATGTGGAGATATTACTGTTTGTGCATTTACAATATTCATTGATTTTTGCCATTGAAAAACATGTTTTTCATATACCAGAAATGTTAGAAGCTACTGACTGAATGAAAGGAGCTGGCATCTCACTCTCTTTGAATCTTCTTTATCATGCTAGGATTAGCAGGAAAAAGCAAAAAATTTCAGAATTGCACCTTGCAATGTGGAGATATTACTGTTTGTGCATTTACAATATTCATTGATTTTTGCCATTGAAAAACGTCCAGAAATGTTTGAAGCTACTGACTGAATGAAAGGAGCTGGCATCTCACTCTCTTTGAATCTTCTTTATCATGCTAGGATTAACAGGAAAAAGCAAAAAATTTCAGAATTGCACCGTGCAATGTGGAGATATTACTGTTTGTGCATTTACAATATTCATTGATTTTTGCCATTGAAAAACGTCCAGAAATGTTTGAAGCTACTGACTGAATGAAAGGAGCTGGCATCTCACTCTCTTTGAATCTTCTTTATCATGCTAGGATTAACAGGAAAAAGCTAAAAATTTCAGAATTGCACCGTGCAATGTGGAGATATTACTGTTTGTGCATTTACAATATTCATTGATTTTTGCCATTGAAAAACATGTTTTTCATATACCAGAAATGTTTGAAGCTACTGACTGAATGAAAGGAGCTGGCATCTCACTCTCTTTGAATCTTCTTTATCATGCTAGGATTAACAGGAAAAAGCTAAAAATTTCAGAATTGCACCGTGCAATGTGGAGATATTACTGTTTGTGCATTTACAATATTCATTGATTTTTGCCATTGAAAAACATGTTTTTCATATACCAGAAATGTTTGAAGCTACTGACTGAATGAAAGGAGCTGGCATCTCACTCTCTTTGAATCTTCTTTATCATGCTAGGATTAACAGGAAAAAGCTAAAAATTTCAGAATTGCACCGTGCAATGTGGAGATATTACTGTTTGTGCATTTACAATATTCATTGATTTTTGCCATTGAAAAACATGTTTTTCATATACCAGAAATGTTTGAAGCTACTGACTGAATGAAAGGAGCTGGCATCTCACTCTCTTTGAATCTTCTTTATCATGCTAGGATTAACAGGAAAAAGCAAAAAATTTCAGAATTGCACCGTGCAATGTGGAGATATTACTGTTTGTGCATTTACAATATTCATTGATTTTTGCCATTGAAAAACGTCCAGAAATGTTTGAAGCTACTGACTGAATGAAAGGAGCTGGCATCTCACTCTCTTTGAATCTTCTTTATCATGCTAGGATTAACAGGAAAAAGCTAAAAATTTCAGAATTGCACCGTGCAATGTGGAGATATTACTGTTTGTGCATTTACAATATTCATTGATTTTTGCCATTGAAAAACGTCCAGAAATGTTTGAAGCTACTGACTGAATGAAAGGAGCTGGCATCTCACTCTCTTTGAATCTTCTTTATCATGCTAGGATTAGCAGGAAAAAGCAAAAAATTTCAGAATTGCACCGTGCAATGTGGAGATATTACTGTTTGTGCATTTACAATATTCATTGATTTTTGCCATTGAAAAACATGTTTTTCATATACCAGAAATGTTTGAGCTACTGACTGAATGAAAGGAGCTGGCATCTCACTCTCTTTGAATCTTCTTTATCATGCTAGGATTAGCAGGAAAAAGCTAAAAATTTCAGAATTGCACCTTGCAATGTGGAGATATTACTGTTTGTGCATTTACAATATTCATTGATTTTTGCCATTGAAAAACGTCCAGAAATGTTTGAAGCTACTGACTGAATGAAAGGAGCTGGCATCTCACTCTCTTTGAATCTTCTTTATCATGCTAGGATTAACAGTAAAAAGCTAAAAATTTCAGAATTGCACCGTGCAATGTGGAGATATTACTGTTTGTGCATTTACAATATTCATTGATTTTTGCCATTGAAAAACATGTTTTTCATATACCAGAAATGTTTGAAGCTACTGACTGAATGAAAGGAGCTGGCATCTCACTCTCTTTGAATCTTCTTTATCATGCTAGGATTAACAGGAAAAAGCTAAAAATTTCAGAATTGCACCGTGCAATGTGGAGATATTACTGTTTGTGCATTTACAATATTCATTGATTTTTGCCATTGAAAAACATGTTTTTCATATACCAGAAATGTTTGAAGCTACTGACTGAATGAAAGGAGCTGGCATCTCACTCTCTTTGAATCTTCTTTATCATGCTAGGATTAGCAGGAAAAAGCAAAAAATTTCAGAATTGCACCTTGCAATGTGGAGATATTACTGTTTGTGCATTTACAATATTCATTGATTTTTGCCATTGAAAAACATGTTTTTCATATACCAGAAATGTTTGAAGCTACTGACTGAATGAAAGGAGCTGGCATCTCACTCTCTTTGAATCTTCTTTATCATGCTAGGATTAACAGGAAAAAGCAAAAAATTTCAGAATTGCACCTTGCAATGTGGAGATATTACTGTTTGTGCATTTACAATATTCATTGATTTTTGCCATTGAAAAACATGTTTTTCATATACCAGAAATGTTTGAAGCTACTGACTGAATGAAAGGAGCTGGCATCTCACTCTCTTTGAATCTTCTTTATCATGCTAGGATTAACAGGAAAAAGCTAAAAATTTCAGAATTGCACCGTGCAATGTGGAGATATTACTGTTTGTGCATTTACAATATTCATTGATTTTTGCCATTGAAAAACATGTTTTTCATATACCAGAAATGTTTGAAGCTACTGACTGAATGAAAGGAGCTGGCATCTCACTCTCTTTGAATCTTCTTTATCATGCTAGGATTAGCAGGAAAAAGCAAAAAATTTCAGAATTGCACCTTGCAATGTGGAGATATTACTGTTTGTGCATTTACAATATTCATTGATTTTTGCCATTGAAAAACATGTTTTTCATATACCAGAAATGTTTGAAGCTACTGACTGAATGAAAGGAGCTGGCATCTCACTCTCTTTGAATCTTCTTTATCATGCTAGGATTAACAGGAAAAAGCTAAAAATTTCAGAATTGCACCGTGCAATGTGGAGATATTACTGTTTGTGCATTTACAATATTCATTGATTTTTGCCATTGAAAAACGTCCAGAAATGTTTGAAGCTACTGACTGAATGAAAGGAGCTGGCATCTCACTCTCTTTGAATCTTCTTTATCATGCTAGGATTAGCAGGAAAAAGCAAAAAATTTCAGAATTGCACCTTGCAATGTGGAGATATTACTGTTTGTGCATTTACAATATTCATTGATTTTTGCCATTGAAAAACATGTTTTTCATATACCAGAAATGTTTGAAGCTACTGACTGAATGAAAGGAGCTGGCATCTCACTCTCTTTGAATCTTCTTTATCATGCTAGGATTAGCAGGAAAAAGCTAAAAATTTCAGAATTGCACCTTGCAATGTGGAGATATTACTGTTTGTGCATTTACAATATTCATTGATTTTTGCCATTGAAAAACATGTTTTTCATATACCAGAAATGTTAGAAGCTACTGACTGAATGAAAGGAGCTGGCATCTCACTCTCTTTGAATCTTCTTTATCATGCTAGGATTAGCAGGAAAAAGCAAAAAATTTCAGAATTGCACCTTGCAATGTGGAGATATTACTGTTTGTGCATTTACAATATTCATTGATTTTTGCCATTGAAAAACGTCCAGAAATGTTTGAAGCTACTGACTGAATGAAAGGAGCTGGCATCTCACTCTCTTTGAATCTTCTTTATCATGCTAGGATTAACAGGAAAAAGCAAAAAATTTCAGAATTGCACCGTGCAATGTGGAGATATTACTGTTTGTGCATTTACAATATTCATTGATTTTTGCCATTGAAAAACGTCCAGAAATGTTTGAAGCTACTGACTGAAAGAAAGGAGCTGGCATCTCACTCTCTTTGAATCTTCTTTATCATGCTAGGATTAACAGGAAAAAGCTAAAAATTTCAGAATTGCACCGTGCAATGTGGAGATATTACTGTTTGTGCATTTACAATATTCATTGATTTTTGCCATTGAAAAACATGTTTTTCATATACCAGAAATGTTTGAAGCTACTGACTGAATGAAAGGAGCTGGCATCTCACTCTCTTTGAATCTTCTTTATCATGCTAGGATTAACAGGAAAAAGCTAAAAATTTCAGAATTGCACCGTGCAATGTGGAGATATTACTGTTTGTGCATTTACAATATTCATTGATTTTTGCCATTGAAAAACATGTTTTTCATATACCAGAAATGTTTGAAGCTACTGACTGAATGAAAGGAGCTGGCATCTCACTCTCTTTGAATCTTCTTTATCATGCTAGGATTAACAGGAAAAAGCTAAAAATTTCAGAATTGCACCGTGCAATGTGGAGATATTACTGTTTGTGCATTTACAATATTCATTGATTTTTGCCATTGAAAAACATGTTTTTCATATACCAGAAATGTTTGAAGCTACTGACTGAATGAAAGGAGCTGGCATCTCACTCTCTTTGAATCTTCTTTATCATGCTAGGATTAACAGGAAAAAGCAAAAAATTTCAGAATTGCACCGTGCAATGTGGAGATATTACTGTTTGTGCATTTACAATATTCATTGATTTTTGCCATTGAAAAACGTCCAGAAATGTTTGAAGCTACTGACTGAATGAAAGGAGCTGGCATCTCACTCTCTTTGAATCTTCTTTATCATGCTAGGATTAACAGGAAAAAGCTAAAAATTTAAGAATTGCACCGTGCAATGTGGAGATATTACTGTTTGTGCATTTACAATATTCATTGATTTTTGCCATTGAAAAACGTCCAGAAATGTTTGAAGCTACTGACTGAATGAAAGGAGCTGGCATCTCACTCTCTTTGAATCTTCTTTATCATGCTAGGATTAGCAGGAAAAAGCAAAAAATTTCAGAATTGCACCGTGCAATGTGGAGATATTACTGTTTGTGCATTTACAATATTCATTGATTTTTGCCATTGAAAAACATGTTTTTCATATACCAGAAATGTTTGAAGCTACTGACTGAATGAAAGGAGCTGGCATCTCACTCTCTTTGAATCTTCTTTATCATGCTAGGATTAGCAGGAAAAAGCTTAAAATTTCAGAATTGCACCTTGCAATGTGGAGATATTACTGTTTGTGCATTTACAATATTCATTGATTTTTGCCATTGAAAAACGTCCAGAAATGTTTGAAGCTACTGACTGAATGAAAGGAGCTGGCATCTCACTCTCTTTGAATCTTCTTTATCATGCTAGGATTAACAGTAAAAAGCTAAAAATTTCAGAATTGCACCGTGCAATGTGGAGATATTACTGTTTGTGCATTTACAATATTCATTGATTTTTGCCATTGAAAAACATGTTTTTCATATACCAGAAATGTTTGAAGCTACTGACTGAATGAAAGGAGCTGGCATCTCACTCTCTTTGAATCTTCTTTATCATGCTAGGATTAACAGGAAAAAGCTAAAAATTTCAGAATTGCACCTTGCAATGTGGAGATATTACTGTTTGTGCATTTACAATATTCATTGATTTTTGCCATTGAAAAACATGTTTTTCATATACCAGAAATGTTTGAAGCTACTGACTGAATGAAAGGAGCTGGCATCTCACTCTCTTTGAATCTTCTTTATCATGCTAGGATTAGCAGGAAAAAGCAAAAAATTTCAGAATTGCACCTTGCAATGTGGAGATATTACTGTTTGTGCATTTACAATATTCATTGATTTTTGCCATTGAAAAACATGTTTTTCATATACCAGAAATGTTTGAAGCTACTGACTGAATGAAAGGAGCTGGCATCTCACTCTCTTTGAATCTTCTTTATCATGCTAGGATTAACAGGAAAAAGCAAAAAATTTCAGAATTGCACCTTGCAATGTGGAGATATTACTGTTTGTGCATTTACAATATTCATTGATTTTTGCCATTGAAAAACATGTTTTTCATATACCAGAAATGTTTGAAGCTACTGACTGAATGAAAGGAGCTGGCATCTCACTCTCTTTGAATCTTCTTTATCATGCTAGGATTAACAGGAAAAAGCTAAAAATTTCAGAATTGCACCGTGCAATGTGGAGATATTACTGTTTGTGCATTTACAATATTCATTGATTTTTGCCATTGAAAAACATGTTTTTCATATACCAGAAATGTTTGAAGCTACTGACTGAATGAAAGGAGCTGGCATCTCACTCTCTTTGAATCTTCTTTATCATGCTAGGATTAGCAGGAAAAAGCAAAAAATTTCAGAATTGCACCTTGCAATGTGGAGATATTACTGTTTGTGCATTTACAATATTCATTGATTTTTGCCATTGAAAAACATGTTTTTCATATACCAGAAATGTTTGAAGCTACTGACTGAATGAAAGGAGCTGGCATCTCACTCTCTTTGAATCTTCTTTATCATGCTAGGATTAACAGGAAAAAGCTAAAAATTTCAGAATTGCACCGTGCAATGTGGAGATATTACTGTTTGTGCATTTACAATATTCATTGATTTTTGCCATTGAAAAACGTCCAGAAATGTTTGAAGCTACTGACTGAATGAAAGGAGCTGGCATCTCACTCTCTTTGAATCTTCTTTATCATGCTAGGATTAGCAGGAAAAAGCAAAAAATTTCAGAATTGCACCTTGCAATGTGGAGATATTACTGTTTGTGCATTTACAATATTCATTGATTTTTGCCATTGAAAAACGTCCAGAAATGTTTGAAGCTACTGACTGAATGAAAGGAGCTGGCATCTCACTCTCTTTGAATCTTCTTTATCATGCTAGGATTAGCAGGAAAAAGCAAAAAATTTCAGAATTGCACCGTGCAATGTGGAGATATTACTGTTTGTGCATTTACAATATTCATTGATTTTTGCCATTGAAAAACGTCCAGAAATGTTTGAAGCTACTGACTGAATGAAAGGAGCTGGCATCTCACTCTCTTTGAATCTTCTTTATCATGCTAGGATTAACAGGAAAAAGCTAAAAATTTCAGAATTGCAACGTGCAATGTGGAGATATTACTGTTTGTGCATTTACAATATTCATTGATTTTTGCCATTGAAAAACATGTTTTTCATATACCAGAAATGTTTGAAGCTACTGACTGAATGAAAGGAGCTGGCATCTCACTCTCTTTGAATCTTCTTTATCATGCTAGGATTAACAGGAAAAAGCTAAAAATTTCAGAATTGCACCGTGCAATGTGGAGATATTACTGTTTGTGCATTTACAATATTCATTGATTTTTGCCATTGAAAAACATGTTTTTCATATACCAGAAATGTTTGAAGCTACTGACTGAATGAAAGGAGCTGGCATCTCACTCTCTTTGAATCTTCTTTATCATGCTAGGATTAGCAGGAAAAAGCTAAAAATTTCAGAATTGCACCGTGCAATGTGGAGATATTACTGTTTGTGCATTTACAATATTCATTGATTTTTGCCATTGAAAAACGTCCAGAAATGTTTGAAGCTACTGACTGAATGAAAGGAGCTGGCATCTCACTCTCTTTGAATCTTCTTTATCATGCTAGGATTAACAGGAAAAAGCTAAAAATTTCAGAATTGCACCTTGCAATGTGGAGATATTACTGTTTGTGCATTTACAATATTCATTGATTTTTGCCATTGAAAAACATGTTTTTCATATACCAGAAATGTTTGAAGCTACTGACTGAATGAAAGGAGCTGGCATCTCACTCTCTTTGAATCTTCTTTATCATGCTAGGATTAGCAGGAAAAAGCAAAAAATTTCAGAATTGCACCGTGCAATGTGGAGATATTACTGTTTGTGCATTTACAATATTCATTGATTTTTGCCATTGAAAAACATGTTTTTCATATACCAGAAATGTTTGAAGCTACTGACTGAATGAAAGGAGCTGGCATCTCACTCTCTTTGAATCTTCTTTATCATGCTAGTATTAACAGGAAAAAGCTAAAAATTTCAGAATTGCACCTTGCAATGTGGAGATATTACTGTTTGTGCATTTACAATATTCATTGATTTTTGCCATTGAAAAACGTCCAGAAATGTTTGAAGCTACTGACTGAATGAAAGGAGCTGGCATCTCACTCTCTTTGAATCTTCTTTATCATGCTAGGATTAACAGGAAAAAGCTAAAAATTTCAGAATTGCAACTTGCAATGTGGAGATATTACTGTTTGTGCATTTACAATATTCATTGATTTTTGCCATTGAAAAACATGTTTTTCATATACCAGAAATGTTTGAAGCTACTGACTGAATGAAAGGAGCTGGCATCTCACTCTCTTTGAATCTTCTTTATCATGCTAGGATTAACAGGAAAAAGCTAAAAATTTCAGAATTGCAACTTGCAATGTGGAGATATTACTGTTTGTGCATTTACAATATTCATTGATTTTTGCCATTGAAAAACATGTTTTTCATATACCAGAAATGTTTGAAGCTACTGACTGAATGAAAGGAGCTGGCATCTCACTCTCTTTGAATCTTCTTTATCATGCTAGGATTAACAGGAAAAAGCTAAAAATTTCAGAATTGCACCTTGCAATGTGGAGATATTACTGTTTGTGCATTTACAATATTCATTGATTTTTGCCATTGAAAAACATGTTTTTCATATACCAGAAATGTTTGAAGCTACTGACTGAATGAAAGGAGCTGGCATCTCACTCTCTTTGAATCTTCTTTATCATGCTAGGATTAGCAGGAAAAAGCTAAAAATTTCAGAATTGCACCGTGCAATGTGGAGATATTACTGTTTGTGCATTTACAATATTCATTGATTTTTGCCATTGAAAAACGTCCAGAAATGTTTGAAGCTACTGACTGAATGAAAGGAGCTGGCATCTCACTCTCTTTGAATCTTCTTTATCATGCTAGGATTAACAGGAAAAAGCTAAAAATTTCAGAATTGCACCGTGCAATGTGGAGATATTACTGTTTGTGCATTTACAATATTCATTGATTTTTGCCATTGAAAAACATGTTTTTCATATACCAGAAATGTTTGAAGCTACTGACTGAATGAAAGAAGCTGGCATCTCACTCTCTTTGAATCTTCTTTATCATGCTAGGATTAACAGGAAAAAGCTAAAAATTTCAGAATTGCACCGTGCAATGTGGAGATATTACTGTTTGTGCATTTACAATATTCATTGATTTTTGCATTGAAAAACATGTTTTTCATATACCAGAAATGTTTGAAGCTACTGACTGAATGAAAGGAGCTGGCATCTCACTCTCTTTGAATCTTCTTTATCATGCTAGGATTAGCAGGAAAAAGCAAAAAATTTCAGAATTGCACCTTGCAATGTGGAGATATTACTGTTTGTGCATTTACAATATTCATTGATTTTTGCCATTGAAAAACATGTTTTTCATATACCAGAAATGTTTGAAGCTACTGACTGAATGAAAGGAGCTGGCATCTCACTCTCTTTGAATCTTCTTTATCATGCTAGGATTAACAGGAAAAAGCAAAAAATTTCAGAATTGCACCTTGCAATGTGGAGATATTACTGTTTGTGCATTTACAATATTCATTGATTTTTGCCATTGAAAAACATGTTTTTCATATACCAGAAATGTTTGAAGCTACTGACTGAATGAAAGGAGCTGGCATCTCACTCTCTTTGAATCTTCTTTATCATGCTAGGATTAACAGGAAAAAGCTAAAAATTTCAGAATTGCACCGTGCAATGTGGAGATATTACTGTTTGTGCATTTACAATATTCATTGATTTTTGCCATTGAAAAACATGTTTTTCATATACCAGAAATGTTTGAAGCTACTGACTGAATGAAAGGAGCTGGCATCTCACTCTCTTTGAATCTTCTTTATCATGCTAGGATTAGCAGGAAAAAGCAAAAAATTTCAGAATTGCACCTTGCAATGTGGAGATATTACTGTTTGTGCATTTACAATATTCATTGATTTTTGCCATTGAAAAACATGTTTTTCATATACCAGAAATGTTTGAAGCTACTGACTGAATGAAAGGAGCTGGCATCTCACTCTCTTTGAATCTTCTTTATCATGCTAGGATTAACAGGAAAAAGCTAAAAATTTCAGAATTGCACCGTGCAATGTGGAGATATTACTGTTTGTGCATTTACAATATTCATTGATTTTTGCCATTGAAAAACGTCCAGAAATGTTTGAAGCTACTGACTGAATGAAAGGAGCTGGCATCTCACTCTCTTTGAATCTTCTTTATCATGCTAGGATTAGCAGGAAAAAGCAAAAAATTTCAGAATTGCACCTTGCAATGTGGAGATATTACTGTTTGTGCATTTACAATATTCATTGATTTTTGCCATTGAAAAACGTCCAGAAATGTTTGAAGCTACTGACTGAATGAAAGGAGCTGGCATCTCACTCTCTTTGAATCTTCTTTATCATGCTAGGATTAGCAGGAAAAAGCAAAAAATTTCAGAATTGCACCGTGCAATGTGGAGATATTACTGTTTGTGCATTTACAATATTCATTGATTTTTGCCATTGAAAAACGTCCAGAAATGTTTGAAGCTACTGACTGAATGAAAGGAGCTGGCATCTCACTCTCTTTGAATCTTCTTTATCATGCTAGGATTAACAGGAAAAAGCTAAAAATTTCAGAATTGCACCGTGCAATGTGGAGATATTACTGTTTGTGCATTTACAATATTCATTGATTTTTGCCATTGAAAAACATGTTTTTCATATACCAGAAATGTTTGAAGCTACTGACTGAATGAAAGGAGCTGGCATCTCACTCTCTTTGAATCTTCTTTATCATGCTAGGATTAACAGGAAAAAGCTAAAAATTTCAGAATTGCACCGTGCAATGTGGAGATATTACTGTTTGTGCATTTACAATATTCATTGATTTTTGCCATTGAAAAACATGTTTTTCATATACCAGAAATGTTTGAAGCTACTGACTGAATGAAAGGAGCTGGCATCTCACTCTCTTTGAATCTTCTTTATCATGCTAGGATTAGCAGGAAAAAGCTAAAAATTTCAGAATTGCACCGTGCAATGTGGAGATATTACTGTTTGTGCATTTACAATATTCATTGATTTTTGCCATTGAAAAACGTCCAGAAATGTTTGAAGCTACTGACTGAATGAAAGGAGCTGGCATCTCACTCTCTTTGAATCTTCTTTATCATGCTAGGATTAACAGGAAAAAGCTAAAAATTTCAGAATTGCACCTTGCAATGTGGAGATATTACTGTTTGTGCATTTACAATATTCATTGATTTTTGCCATTGAAAAACATGTTTTTCATATACCAGAAATGTTTGAAGCTACTGACTGAATGAAAGGAGCTGGCATCTCACTCTCTTTGAATCTTCTTTATCATGCTAGGATTAGCAGGAAAAAGCAAAAAATTTCAGAATTGCACCGTGCAATGTGGAGATATTACTGTTTGTGCATTTACAATATTCATTGATTTTTGCCATTGAAAAACATGTTTTTCATATACCAGAAATGTTTGAAGCTACTGACTGAATGAAAGGAGCTGGCATCTCACTCTCTTTGAATCTTCTTTATCATGCTAGGATTAACAGGAAAAAGCTAAAAATTTCAGAATTGCACCTTGCAATGTGGAGATATTACTGTTTGTGCATTTACAATATTCATTGATTTTTGCCATTGAAAAACGTCCAGAAATGTTTGAAGCTACTGACTGAATGAAAGGAGCTGGCATCTCACTCTCTTTGAATCTTCTTTATCATGCTAGGATTAACAGGAAAAAGCTAAAAATTTCAGAATTGCACCTTGCAATGTGGAGATATTACTGTTTGTGCATTTACAATATTCATTGATTTTTGCCATTGAAAAACATGTTTTTCATATACCAGAAATGTTTGAAGCTACTGACTGAATGAAAGGAGCTGGCATCTCACTCTCTTTGAATCTTCTTTATCATGCTAGGATTAACAGGAAAAAGCTAAAAATTTCAGAATTGCACCTTGCAATGTGGAGATATTACTGTTTGTGCATTTACAATATTCATTGATTTTTGCCATTGAAAAACATGTTTTTCATATACCAGAAATGTTTGAAGCTACTGACTGAATGAAAGGAGCTGGCATCTCACTCTCTTTGAATCTTCTTTATCATGCTAGGATTAACAGGAAAAAGCTAAAAATTTCAGAATTGCACCTTGCAATGTGGAGATATTACTGTTTGTGCATTTACAATATTCATTGATTTTTGCCATTGAAAAACATGTTTTTCATATACCAGAAATGTTTGAAGCTACTGACTGAATGAAAGCAGCTGGCATCTCACTCTCTTTGAATCTTCTTTATCATGCTAGGATTAGCAGGAAAAAGCAAAAAATTTCAGAATTGCACCGTGCAATGTGGAGATATTACTGTTTGTGCATTTACAATATTCATTGATTTTTGCCATTGAAAAACATGTTTTTCATATACCAGAAATGTTTGAAGCTACTGACTGAATGAAAGGAGCTGGCATCTCACTCTCTTTGAATCTTCTTTATCATGCTAGGATTAGCAGGAAAAAGCAAAAAATTTCAGAATTGCACCGTGCAATGTGGAGATATTACTGTTTGTGCATTTACAATATTCATTGATTTTTGCCATTGAAAAACATGTTTTTCATATACCAGAAATGTTTGAAGCTACTGACTGAATGAAAGGAGCTGGCATCTCACTCTCTTTGAATCTTCTTTATCATGCTAGGATTAGCAGGAAAAAGCTAAAAATTTCAGAATTGCACCTTGCAATGTGGAGATATTACTGTTTGTGCATTTACAATATTCATTGATTTTTGCCATTGAAAAACATGTTTTTCATATACCAGAAATGTTTGAAGCTACTGACTGAATGAAAGTAGCTGGCATCTCACTCTCTTTGAATCTTCTTTATCATGCTAGGATTAGCAGGAAAAAGCTAAAAATTTCAGAATTGCACCTTGCAATGTGGAGATATTACTGTTTGTGCATTTACAATATTCATTGATTTTTGCCATTGAAAAACGTCCAGAAATGTTTGAAGCTACTGACTGAATGAAAGGAGCTGGCATCTCACTCTCTTTGAATCTTCTTTATCATGCTAGGATTAGCAGGAAAAAGCTAAAAATTTCAGAATTGCACCGTGCAATGTGGAGATATTACTGTTTGTGCATTTACAATATTCATTGATTTTTGCCATTGAAAAACATGTTTTTCATATACCAGAAATGTTTGAAGCTACTGACTGAATGAAAGGAGCTGGCATCTCACTCTCTTTGAATCTTCTTTATCATGCTAGGATTAACAGGAAAAAGCTAAAAATTTCAGAATTGCACCTTGCAATGTGGAGATATTACTGTTTGTGCATTTACAATATTCATTGATTTTTGCCATTGAAAAACATGTTTTTCATTTACCAGAAATGTTTGAAGCTACTGACTGAATGAAAGGAGCTGGCATCTCACTCTCTTTGAATCTTCTTTATCATGCTAGGATTAGCAGGAAAAAGCAAAAAATTTCAGAATTGCACCGTGCAATGTGGAGATATTACTGTTTGTGCATTTACAATATTCATTGATTTTTGCCATTGAAAAACGTCCAGAAATGTTTGAAGCTACTGACTGAATGAAAGGAGCTGGCATCTCACTCTCTTTGAATCTTCTTTATCATGCTAGGATTAGCAGGAAAAAGCTAAAAATTTCAGAATTGCACCTTGCAATGTGGAGATATTACTGTTTGTGCATTTACAATATTCATTGATTTTTGCCATTGAAAAACATGTTTTTCATATACCAGAAATGTTTGAAGCTACTGACTGAATGAAAGGAGCTGGCATCTCACTCTCTTTGAATCTTCTTTATCATGCTAGGATTAGCAGGAAAAAGCAAAAAATTTCAGAATTGCACCGTGCAATGTGGAGATATTACTGTTTGTGCATTTACAATATTCATTGATTTTTGCCATTGAAAAACGTCCAGAAATGTTTGAAGCTACTGACTGAATGAAAGGAGCTGGCATCTCACTCTCTTTGAATCTTCTTTATCATGGTAGGATTAGCAGGAAAAAGCTAAAAATTTCAGAATTGCACCGTGCAATGTGGAGATATTACTGTTTGTGCATTTACAATATTCATTGATTTTTGCCATTGAAAAACATGTTTTTCATATACCAGAAATGTTTGAAGCTACTGACTGAATGAAAGGAGCTGGCATCTCACTCTCTTTGAATCTTCTTTATCATGCTAGGATTAACAGGAAAAAGCAAAAAATTTCAGAATTGCACCTTGCAATGTGGAGATATTACTGTTTGTGCATTTACAATATTCATTGATTTTTGCCATTGAAAAACATGTTTTTCATATACCAGAAATGTTTGAAGCTACTGACTGAATGAAAGGAGCTGGCATCTCACTCTCTTTGAATCTTCTTTATCATGCTAGGATTAACAGGAAAAAGCTAAAAATTTCAGAATTGCACCGTGCAATGTGGAGATATTACTGTTTGTGCATTTACAATATTCATTGATTTTTGCCATTGAAAAACATGTTTTTCATATACCAGAAATGTTTGAAGCTACTGACTGAATGAAAGGAGCTGGCATCTCACTCTCTTTGAATCTTCTTTATCATGCTAGGATTAACAGGAAAAAGCTAAAAATTTCAGAATTGCACCTTGCAATGTGGAGATATTACTGTTTGTGCATTTACAATATTCATTGATTTTTGCCATTGAAAAACGTCCAGAAATGTTTGAAGCTACTGACTGAATGAAAGGAGCTGGCATCTCACTCTCTTTGAATCTTCTTTATCATGCTAGGATTAACAGGAAAAAGCTAAAAATTTCAGAATTGCACCGTGCAATGTGGAGATATTACTGTTTGTGCATTTACAATATTCATTGATTTTTGCCATTGAAAAACATGTTTTTCATATACCAGAAATGTTTGAAGCTACTGACTGAATGAAAGGAGCTGGCATCTCACTCTCTTTGAATCTTCTTTATCATGCTAGGATTAACAGGAAAAAGCAAAAAATTTCAGAATTGCACCGTGCAATGTGGAGATATTACTGTTTGTGCATTTACAATATTCATTGATTTTTGCCATTGAAAAACATGTTTTTCATATACCAGAAATGTTTGAAGCTACTGACTGAATGAAAGGAGCTGGCATCTCACTCTCTTTGAATCTTCTTTATCATGCTAGGATTAGCAGGAAAAAGCTAAAAATTTCAGAATTGCACCGTGCAATGTGGAGATATTACTGTTTGTGCATTTACAATATTCATTGATTTTTGCCATTGAAAAACATGTTTTTCATATACCAGAAATGTTTGAAGCTACTGACTGAATGAAAGGAGCTGGCATCTCACTCTCTTTGAATCTTCTTTATCATGCTAGGATTAGCAGGAAAAAGCAAAAAATTTCAGAATTGCACCGTGCAATGTGGAGATATTACTGTTTGTGCATTTACAATATTCATTGATTTTTGCCATTGAAAAACATGTTTTTCATATACCAGAAATGTTTGAAGCTACTGACTGAATGAAAGGAGCTGGCATCTCACTCTCTTTGAATCTTCTTTATCATGCTAGGATTAACAGGAAAAAGCTAAAAATTTCAGAATTGCACCGTGCAATGTGGAGATATTACTGTTTGTGCATTTACAATATTCATTGATTTTTGCCATTGAAAAACATGTTTTTCATATACCAGAAATGTTTGAAGCTACTGACTGAATGAAAGGAGCTGGCATCTCACTCTCTTTGAATCTTCTTTATCATGCTAGGATTAACAGGAAAAAGCAAAAAATTTCAGAATTGCACCGTGCAATGTGGAGATATTACTGTTTGTGCATTTACAATATTCATTGATTTTTGCCATTGAAAAACATGTTTTTCATATACCAGAAATGTTTGAAGCTACTGACTGAATGAAAGGAGCTGGCATCTCACTCTCTTTGAATCTTCTTTATCATGCTAGGATTAACAGGAAAAAGCTAAAAATTTCAGAATTGCACCTTGCAATGTGGAGATATTACTGTTTGTGCATTTACAATATTCATTGATTTTTGCCATTGAAAAACATGTTTTTCATATACCAGAAATGTTTGAAGCTACTGACTGAATGAAAGGAGCTGGCATCTCACTCTCTTTGAATCTTCTTTATCATGCTAGGATTAGCAGGAAAAAGCTAAAAATTTCAGAATTGCACCGTGCAATGTGGAGATATTACTGTTTGTGCATTTACAATATTCATTGATTTTTGCCATTGAAAAACATGTTTTTCATATACCAGAAATGTTTGAAGCTACTGACTGAATGAAAGGAGCTGGCATCTCACTCTCTTTGAATCTTCTTTATCATGCTAGGATTAGCAGGAAAAAGCAAAAAATTTCAGAATTGCACCGTGCAATGTGGAGATATTACTGTTTGTGCATTTACAATATTCATTGATTTTTGCCATTGAAAAACATGTTTTTCATATACCAGAAATGTTTGAAGCTAATGACTGAATGAAAGGAGCTGGCATCTCACTCTCTTTGAATCTTCTTTATCATGCTAGGATTAGCAGGAAAAAGCAAAAAATTTCAGAATTGCACCTTGCAATGTGGAGATATTACTGTTTGTGCATTTACAATATTCATTGATTTTTGCCATTGAAAAACATGTTTTTCATATACCAGAAATGTTTGAAGCTACTGACTGAATGAAAGGAGCTGGCATCTCACTCTCTTTGAATCTTCTTTATCATGCTAGGATTAGCAGGAAAAAGCAAAAAATTTCAGAATTGCACCGTGCAATGTGGAGATATTACTGTTTGTGCATTTACAATATTCATTGATTTTTGCCATTGAAAAACGTCCAGAAATGTTTGAAGCTACTGACTGAATGAAAGGAGCTGGCATCTCACTCTCTTTGAATCTTCTTTATCATGCTAGGATTAACAGGAAAAAGCTAAAAATTTCAGAATTGCACCGTGCAATGTGGAGATATTACTGTTTGTGCATTTACAATATTCATTGATTTTTGCCATTGAAAAACGTCCAGAAATGTTTGAAGCTACTGACTGAATGAAAGGAGCTGGCATCTCACTCTCTTTGAATCTTCTTTATCATGCTAGGATTAACAGGAAAAAGCTAAAAATTTCAGAATTGCACCTTGCAATGTGGAGATATTACTGTTTGTGCATTTACAATATTCATTGATTTTTGCCATTGAAAAACATGTTTTTCATATACCAGAAATGTTTGAAGCTACTGACTGAATGAAAGGAGCTGGCATCTCACTCTCTTTGAATCTTCTTTATCATGCTAGGATTAACAGGAAAAAGCTAAAAATTTCAGAATTGCACCTTGCAATGTGGAGATATTACTGTTTGTGCATTTACAATATTCATTGATTTTTGCCATTGAAAAACATGTTTTTCATATACCAGAAATGTTTGAAGCTACTGACTGAATGAAAGGAGCTGGCATCTCACTCTCTTTGAATCTTCTTTATCATGCTAGGATTAACAGGAAAAAGCAAAAAATTTCAGAATTGCACCGTGCAATGTGGAGATATTACTGTTTGTGCATTTACAATATTCATTGATTTTTGCCATTGAAAAACATGTTTTTCATATACCAGAAATGTTTGAAGCTACTGACTGAATGAAAGGAGCTGGCATCTCACTCTCTTTGAATCTTCTTTATCATGCTAGGATTAGCAGGAAAAAGCTAAAAATTTCAGAATTGCACCGTGCAATGTGGAGATATTACTGTTTGTGCATTTACAATATTCATTGATTTTTGCCATTGAAAAACATGTTTTTCATATACCAGAAATGTTTGAAGCTACTGACTGAATGAAAGGAGCTGGCATCTCACTCTCTTTGAATCTTCTTTATCATGCTAGGATTAGCAGGAAAAAGCAAAAAATTTCAGAATTGCACCGTGCAATGTGGAGATATTACTGTTTGTGCATTTACAATATTCATTGATTTTTGCCATTGAAAAACATGTTTTTCATATACCAGAAATGTTTGAAGCTACTGACTGAATGAAAGGAGCTGGCATCTCACTCTCTTTGAATCTTCTTTATCATGCTAGGATTAACAGGAAAAAGCTAAAAATTTCAGAATTGCACCGTGCAATGTGGAGATATTACTGTTTGTGCATTTACAATATTCATTGATTTTTGCCATTGAAAAACATGTTTTTCATATACCAGAAATGTTTGAAGCTACTGACTGAATGAAAGGAGCTGGCATCTCACTCTCTATGAATCTTCTTTATCATGCTAGGATTAGCAGGAAAAAGCAAAAAATTTCAGAATTGCACCGTGCAATGTGGAGATATTACTGTTTGTGCATTTACAATATTCATTGATTTTTGCCATTGAAAAACATGTTTTTCATATACCAGAAATGTTTGAAGCTACTGACTGAATGAAAGGAGCTGGCATCTCACTCTCTTTGAATCTTCTTTATCATGCTAGGATTAGCAGGAAAAAGCTAAAAATTTCAGAATTGCACCGTGCAATGTGGAGATATTACTGTTTGTGCATTTACAATATTCATTGATTTTTGCCATTGAAAAACATGTTTTTCATATACCAGAAATGTTTGAAGCTACTGACTGAATGAAAGGAGCTGGCATCTCACTCTCTTTGAATCTTCTTTATCATGCTAGGATTAGCAGGAAAAAGCAAAAAATTTCAGAATTGCACCGTGCAATGTGGAGATATTACTGTTTGTGCATTTACAATATTCATTGATTTTTGCCATTGAAAAACATGTTTTTCATATACCAGAACTGTTTGAAGCTACTGACTGAATGAAAGGAGCTGGCATCTCACTCTCTTTGAATCTTCTTTATCATGCTAGGATTAACAGGAAAAAGCAAAAAATTTCAGAATTGCACCTTGCAATGTGGAGATATTACTGTTTGTGCATTTACAATATTCATTGATTTTTGCCATTGAAAAACATGTTTTTCATATACCAGAAATGTTTGAAGCTACTGACTGAATGAAAGGAGCTGGCATCTCACTCTCTTTGAATCTTCTTTATCATGCTAGGATTAGCAGGAAAAAGCAAAAAATTTCAGAATTGCACCGTGCAATGTGGAGATATTACTGTTTGTGCATTTACAATATTCATTGATTTTTGCCATTGAAAAACATGTTTTTCATATACCAGAAATGTTTGAAGCTACTGACTGAATGAAAGGAGCTGGCATCTCACTCTCTTTGAATCTTCTTTATCATGCTAGGATTAACAGGAAAAAGCTAAAAATTTCAGAATTGCACCTTGCAATGTGGAGATATTACTGTTTGTGCATTTACAATATTCATTGATTTTTGCCATTGAAAAACATGTTTTTCATATACCAGAAATGTTTGAAGCTACTGACTGAATGAAAGGAGCTGGCATCTCACTCTCTTTGAATCTTCTTTATCATGCTAGGATTAGCAGGAAAAAGCAAAAAATTTCAGAATTGCACCGTGCAATGTGGAGATATTACTGTTTGTGCATTTACAATATTCATTGATTTTTGCCATTGAAAAACATGTTTTTCATATACCAGAAATGTTTGAAGCTACTGACTGAATGAAAGGAGCTGGCATCTCACTCTCTTTGAATCTTCTTTATCATGCTAGGATTAGCAGGAAAAAGCTAAAAATTTCAGAATTGCACCTTGCAATGTGGAGATATTACTGTTTGTGCATTTACAATATTCATTGATTTTTGCCATTGAAAAACATGTTTTTCATATACCAGAAATGTTTGAAGCTACTGACTGAATGAAAGGAGCTGGCATCTCACTCTCTTTGAATCTTCTTTATCATGCTAGGATTAACAGGAAAAAGCTAAAAATTTCAGAATTGCACCTTGCAATGTGGAGATATTACTGTTTGTGCATTTACAATATTCATTGATTTTTGCCATTGAAAAACATGTTTTTCATATACCAGAAATGTTTGAAGCTACTGACTGAATGAAAGGAGCTGGCATCTCACTCTCTTTGAATCTTCTTTATCATGCTAGGATTAACAGGAAAAAGCAAAAAATTTCAGAATTGCACCGTGCAATGTGGAGATATTACTGTTTGTGCATTTACAATATTCATTGATTTTTGCCATTGAAAAACGTCCAGAAATGTTTGAAGCTACTGACTGAATGAAAGGAGCTGGCATCTCACTCTCTTTGAATCTTCTTTATCATGCTAGGATTAGCAGGAAAAAGCAAAAAATTTCAGAATTGCACCGTGCAATGTGGAGATATTACTGTTTGTGCATTTACAATATTCATTGATTTTTGCCATTGAAAAACATGTTTTTCATATACCAGAAATGTTTGAAGCTACTGACTGAATGAAAGGAGCTGGCATCTCACTCTCTTTGAATCTTCTTTATCATGCTAGGATTAGCAGGAAAAAGCAAAAAATTTCAGAATTGCACCTTGCAATGTGGAGATATTACTGTTTGTGCATTTACAATATTCATTGATTTTTGCCATTGAAAAACATGTTTTTCATATACCAGAAATGTTTGAAGCTACTGACTGAATGAAAGGAGCTGGCATCTCACTCTCTTTGAATCTTCTTTATCATGCTAGGATTAGCAGGAAAAAGCAAAAAATTTCAGAATTGCACCATGCAATGTGGAGATATTACTGTTTGTGCATTTACAATATTCATTGATTTTTGCCATTGAAAAACGTCCAGAAATGTTTGAAGCTACTGACTGAATGAATGGAGCTGGCATCTCACTCTCTTTGAATCTTCTTTATCATGCTAGGATTAACAGGAAAAAGCTAAAAATTTCAGAATTGCACCGTGCAATGTGGAGATATTACTGTTTGTGCATTTCCAATATTCATTGATTTTTGCCATTGAAAAACGTCCAGAAATGTTTGAAGCTACTGACTGAATGAAAGGAGCTGGCATCTCACTCTCTTTGAATCTTCTTTATCATGCTAGGATTAACAGGAAAAAGCTAAAAATTTCAGAATTGCACCTTGCAATGTGGAGATATTACTGTTTGTGCATTTACAATATTCATTGATTTTTGCCATTGAAAAACATGTTTTTCATATACCAGAAATGTTTGAAGCTACTGACTGAATGAAAGGAGCTGGCATCTCACTCTCTTTGAATCTTCTTTATCATGCTAGGATTAAGAGGAAAAAGCTAAAAATTTCAGAATTGCACCGTGCAATGTGGAGATATTACTGTTTGTGCATTTACAATATTCATTGATTTTTGCCATTGAAAAACATGTTTTTCATATACCAGAAATGTTTGAAGCTACTGACTGAATGAAAGGAGCTGGCATCTCACTCTCTTTGAATCTTCTTTATCATGCTAGGATTAGCAGGAAAAAGCTAAAAATTTCAGAATTGCACCGTGCAATGTGGAGATATTACTGTTTGTGCATTTACAATATTCATTGATTTTTGCCATTGAAAAACATGTTTTTCATATACCAGAAATGTTTGAAGCTACTGACTGAATGAAAGGAGCTGGCATCTCACTCTCTTTGAATCTTCTTTATCATGCTAGGATTAGCAGGAAAAAGCAAAAAATTTCAGAATTGCACCGTGCAATGTGGAGATATTACTGTTTGTGCATTTACAATATTCATTGATTTTTGCCATTGAAAAACATGTTTTTCATATACCAGAACTGTTTGAAGCTACTGACTGAATGAAAGGAGCTGGCATCTCACTCTCTTTGAATCTTCTTTATCATGCTAGGATTAACAGGAAAAAGCAAAAAATTTCAGAATTGCACCTTGCAATGTGGAGATATTACTGTTTGTGCATTTACAATATTCATTGATTTTTGCCATTGAAAAACATGTTTTTCATATACCAGAAATGTTTGAAGCTACTGACTGAATGAAAGGAGCTGGCATCTCACTCTCTTTGAATCTTCTTTATCATGCTAGGATTAGCAGGAAAAAGCAAAAAATTTCAGAATTGCACCGTGCAATGTGGAGATATTACTGTTTGTGCATTTACAATATTCATTGATTTTTGCCATTGAAAAACATGTTTTTCATATACCAGAAATGTTTGAAGCTACTGACTGAATGAAAGGAGCTGGCATCTCACTCTCTTTGAATCTTCTTTATCATGCTAGGATTAACAGGAAAAAGCTAAAAATTTCAGAATTGCACCTTGCAATGTGGAGATATTACTGTTTGTGCATTTACAATATTCATTGATTTTTGCCATTGAAAAACATGTTTTTCATATACCAGAAATGTTTGAAGCTACTGACTGAATGAAAGGAGCTGGCATCTCACTCTCTTTGAATCTTCTTTATCATGCTAGGATTAGCAGGAAAAAGCAAAAAATTTCAGAATTGCACCGTGCAATGTGGAGATATTACTGTTTGTGCATTTACAATATTCATTGATTTTTGCCATTGAAAAACATGTTTTTCATATACCAGAAATGTTTGAAGCTACTGACTGAATGAAAGGAGCTGGCATCTCACTCTCTTTGAATCTTCTTTATCATGCTAGGATTAGCAGGAAAAAGCTAAAAATTTCAGAATTGCACCTTGCAATGTGGAGATATTACTGTTTGTGCATTTACAATATTCATTGATTTTTGCCATTGAAAAACATGTTTTTCATATACCAGAAATGTTTGAAGCTACTGACTGAATGAAAGGAGCTGGCATCTCACTCTCTTTGAATCTTCTTTATCATGCTAGGATTAACAGGAAAAAGCTAAAAATTTCAGAATTGCACCTTGCAATGTGGAGATATTACTGTTTGTGCATTTACAATATTCATTGATTTTTGCCATTGAAAAACATGTTTTTCATATACCAGAAATGTTTGAAGCTACTGACTGAATGAAAGGAGCTGGCATCTCACTCTCTTTGAATCTTCTTTATCATGCTAGGATTAACAGGAAAAAGCAAAAAATTTCAGAATTGCACCGTGCAATGTGGAGATATTACTGTTTGTGCATTTACAATATTCATTGATTTTTGCCATTGAAAAACGTCCAGAAATGTTTGAAGCTACTGACTGAATGAAAGGAGCTGGCATCTCACTCTCTTTGAATCTTCTTTATCATGCTAGGATTAGCAGGAAAAAGCAAAAAATTTCAGAATTGCACCGTGCAATGTGGAGATATTACTGTTTGTGCATTTACAATATTCATTGATTTTTGCCATTGAAAAACATGTTTTTCATATACCAGAAATGTTTGAAGCTACTGACTGAATGAAAGGAGCTGGCATCTCACTCTCTTTGAATCTTCTTTATCATGCTAGGATTAGCAGGAAAAAGCAAAAAATTTCAGAATTGCACCTTGCAATGTGGAGATATTACTGTTTGTGCATTTACAATATTCATTGATTTTTGCCATTGAAAAACATGTTTTTCATATACCAGAAATGTTTGAAGCTACTGACTGAATGAAAGGAGCTGGCATCTCACTCTCTTTGAATCTTCTTTATCATGCTAGGATTAGCAGGAAAAAGCAAAAAATTTCAGAATTGCACCGTGCAATGTGGAGATATTACTGTTTGTGCATTTACAATATTCATTGATTTTTGCCATTGAAAAACGTCCAGAAATGTTTGAAGCTACTGACTGAATGAAAGGAGCTGACATCTCACTCTCTTTAAATCTTCTTTATCATGCTAGGATTAACAGGAAAAAGCTAAAAATTTCAGAATTGCACCGTGCAATGTGGAGATATTACTGTTTGTGCATTTACAATATTCATTGATTTTTGCCATTGAAAAACGTCCAGAAATGTTTGAAGCTACTGACTGAATGAAAGGAGCTGGCATCTCACTCTCTTTGAATCTTCTTTATCATGCTAGGATTAACAGGAAAAAGCTAAAAATTTCAGAATTGCACCTTGCAATGTGGAGATATTACTGTTTGTGCATTTACAATATTCATTGATTTTTGCCATTGAAAAACATGTTTTTCATATACCAGAAATGTTTGAAGCTACTGACTGAATGAAAGGAGCTGGCATCTCACTCTCTTTGAATCTTCTTTATCATGCTAGGATTAACAGGAAAAAGCTAAAAATTTCAGAATTGCACCTTGCAATGTGGAGATATTACTGTTTGTGCATTTACAATATTCATTGATTTTTGCCATTGAAAAACGTCCAGAAATGTTTGAAGCTACTGACTGAATGAAAGGAGCTGGCATCTCACTCTCTTTGAATCTTCTTTATCATGCTAGGATTAACAGGAAAAAGCTAAAAATTTCAGAATTGCACCTTGCAATGTGGAGATATTACTGTTTGTGCATTTACAATATTCATTGATTTTTGCCATTGAAAAACGTCCAGAAATGTTTGAAGCTACTGACTGAATGAAAGGAGCTGGCATCTCACTCTCTTTGAATCTTCTTTATCATGCTAGGATTAACAGGAAAAAGCTAAAAATTTCAGAATTGCACCTTGCAATGTGGAGATATTACTGTTTGTGCATTTACAATATTCATTGATTTTTGCCATTGAAAAACATGTTTTTCATATACCAGAAATGTTTGAAGCTACTGACTGAATGAAAGGAGCTGGCATCTCACTCTCTTTGAATCTTCTTTATCATGCTAGGATTAGCAGGAAAAAGCAAAAAATTTCAGAATTGCACCGTGCAATGTGGAGATATTACTATTTGTGCATTTACAATATTCATTGATTTTTGCCATTGAAAAACATGTTTTTCATATACCAGAAATGTTTGAAGCTACTGACTGAATGAAAGGAGCTGGCATCTCACTCTCTTTGAATCTTCTTTATCATGCTAGGATTAACAGGAAAAAGCAAAAAATTTCAGAATTGCACCGTGCAATGTGGAGATATTACTGTTTGTGCATTTACAATATTCATTGATTTTTGCCATTGAAAAACATGTTTTTCATATACCAGAAATGTTTGAAGCTACTGACTGAATGAAAGGAGCTGGCATCTCACTCTCTTTGAATCTTCTTTATCATGCTAGGATTAGCAGGAAAAAGCAAAAAATTTCAGAATTGCACCGTGCAATGTGGAGATATTACTGTTTGTGCATTTACAATATTCATTGATTTTTGCCATTGAAAAACATGTTTTTCATATACCAGAAATGTTTGAAGCTACTGACTGAATGAAAGGAGCTGGCATCTCACTCTCTTTGAATCTTCTTTATCATGCTAGGATTAGCAGGAAAAAGCTAAAAATTTCAGAATTGCACCGTGCAATGTGGAGATATTACTGTTTGTGCATTTACAATATTCATTGATTTTTGCCATTGAAAAACATGTTTTTCATATACCAGAAATGTTTGAAGCTACTGACTGAATGAAAGGAGCTGGCATCTCACTCTCTTTGAATCTTCTTTATCATGCTAGGATTAGCAGGAAAAAGCAAAAAATTTCAGAATTGCACCGTGCAATGTGGAGATATTACTGTTTGTGCATTTACAATATTCATTGATTTTTGCCATTGAAAAACATGTTTTTCATATACCAGAACTGTTTGAAGCTACTGACTGAATGAAAGGAGCTGGCATCTCACTCTCTTTGAATCTTCTTTATCATGCTAGGATTAACAGGAAAAAGCAAAAAATTTCAGAATTGCACCTTGCAATGTGGAGATATTACTGTTTGTGCATTTACAATATTCATTGATTTTTGCCATTGAAAAACATGTTTTTCATATACCAGAAATGTTTGAAGCTACTGACTGAATGAAAGGAGCTGGCATCTCACTCTCTTTGAATCTTCTTTATCATGCTAGGATTAGCAGGAAAAAGCAAAAAATTTCAGAATTGCACCGTGCAATGTGGAGATATTACTGTTTGTGCATTTACAATATTCATTGATTTTTGCCATTGAAAAACATGTTTTTCATATACCAGAAATGTTTGAAGCTACTGACTGAATGAAAGGAGCTGGCATCTCACTCTCTTTGAATCTTCTTTATCATGCTAGGATTAACAGGAAAAAGCTAAAAATTTCAGAATTGCACCTTGCAATGTGGAGATATTACTGTTTGTGCATTTACAATATTCATTGATTTTTGCCATTGAAAAACATGTTTTTCATATACCAGAAATGTTTGAAGCTACTGACTGAATGAAAGGAGCTGGCATCTCACTCTCTTTGAATCTTCTTTATCATGCTAGGATTAACAGGAAAAAGCTAAAAATTTCAGAATTGCACCTTGCAATGTGGAGATATTACTGTTTGTGCATTTACAATATTCATTGATTTTTGCCATTGAAAAACGTCCAGAAATGTTTGAAGCTACTGACTGAATGAAAGGAGCTGGCATCTCACTCTCTTTGAATCTTCTTTATCATGCTAGGATTAACAGGAAAAAGCTAAAAATTTCAGAATTGCACCTTGCAATGTGGAGATATTACTGTTTGTGCATTTACAATATTCATTGATTTTTGCCATTGAAAAACGTCCAGAAATGTTTGAAGCTACTGACTGAATGAAAGGAGCTGGCATCTCACTCTCTTTGAATCTTCTTTATCATGCTAGGATTAACAGGAAAAAGCTAAAAATTTCAGAATTGCACCTTGCAATGTGGAGATATTACTGTTTGTGCATTTACAATATTCATTGATTTTTGCCATTGAAAAACATGTTTTTCATATACCAGAAATGTTTGAAGCTACTGACTGAATGAAAGGAGCTGGCATCTCACTCTCTTTGAATCTTCTTTATCATGCTAGGATTAGCAGGAAAAAGCAAAAAATTTCAGAATTGCACCGTGCAATGTGGAGATATTACTGTTTGTGCATTTACAATATTCATTGATTTTTGCCATTGAAAAACATGTTTTTCATATACCAGAAATGTTTGAAGCTACTGACTGAATGAAAGGAGCTGGCATCTCACTCTCTTTGAATCTTCTTTATCATGCTAGGATTAACAGGAAAAAGCAAAAAATTTCAGAATTGCACCGTGCAATGTGGAGATATTACTGTTTGTGCATTTACAATATTCATTGATTTTTGCCATTGAAAAACATGTTTTTCATATACCAGAAATGTTTGAAGCTACTGACTGAATGAAAGGAGCTGGCATCTCACTCTCTTTGAATCTTCTTTATCATGCTAGGATTAGCAGGAAAAAGCAAAAAATTTCAGAATTGCACCGTGCAATGTGGAGATATTACTGTTTGTGCATTTACAATATTCATTGATTTTTGCCATTGAAAAACATGTTTTTCATATACCAGAAATGTTTGAAGCTACTGACTGAATGAAAGGAGCTGGCATCTCACTCTCTTTGAATCTTCTTTATCATGCTAGGATTAGCAGGAAAAAGCTAAAAATTTCAGAATTGCACCGTGCAATGTGGAGATATTACTGTTTGTGCATTTACAATATTCATTGATTTTTGCCATTGAAAAACATGTTTTTCATATACCAGAAATGTTTGAAGCTACTGACTGAATGAAAGGAGCTGGCATCTCACTCTCTTTGAATCTTCTTTATCATGCTAGGATTAGCAGGAAAAAGCAAAAAATTTCAGAATTGCACCGTGCAATGTGGAGATATTACTGTTTGTGCATTTACAATATTCATTGATTTTTGCCATTGAAAAACATGTTTTTCATATACCAGAACTGTTTGAAGCTACTGACTGAATGAAAGGAGCTGGCATCTCACTCTCTTTGAATCTTCTTTATCATGCTAGGATTAACAGGAAAAAGCAAAAAATTTCAGAATTGCACCTTGCAATGTGGAGATATTACTGTTTGTGCATTTACAATATTCATTGATTTTTGCCATTGAAAAACATGTTTTTCATATACCAGAAATGTTTGAAGCTACTGACTGAATGAAAGGAGCTGGCATCTCACTCTCTTTGAATCTTCTTTATCATGCTAGGATTAGCAGGAAAAAGCAAAAAATTTCAGAATTGCACCGTGCAATGTGGAGATATTACTGTTTGTGCATTTACAATATTCATTGATTTTTGCCATTGAAAAACATGTTTTTCATATACCAGAAATGTTTGAAGCTACTGACTGAATGAAAGGAGCTGGCATCTCACTCTCTTTGAATCTTCTTTATCATGCTAGGATTAACAGGAAAAAGCTAAAAATTTCAGAATTGCACCTTGCAATGTGGAGATATTACTGTTTGTGCATTTACAATATTCATTGATTTTTGCCATTGAAAAACATGTTTTTCATATACCAGAAATGTTTGAAGCTACTGACTGAATGAAAGGAGCTGGCATCTCACTCTCTTTGAATCTTCTTTATCATGCTAGGATTAGCAGGAAAAAGCAAAAAATTTCAGAATTGCACCGTGCAATGTGGAGATATTACTGTTTGTGCATTTACAATATTCATTGATTTTTGCCATTGAAAAACATGTTTTTCATATACCAGAAATGTTTGAAGCTACTGACTGAATGAAAGGAGCTGGCATCTCACTCTCTTTGTATCTTCTTTATCATGCTAGGATTAGCAGGAAAAAGCTAAAAATTTCAGAATTGCACCTTGCAATGTGGAGATATTACTGTTTGTGCATTTACAATATTCATTGATTTTTGCCATTGAAAAACATGTTTTTCATATACCAGAAATGTTTGAAGCTACTGACTGAATGAAAGGAGCTGGCATCTCACTCTCTTTGAATCTTCTTTATCATGCTAGGATTAACAGGAAAAAGCTAAAAATTTCAGAATTGCACCTTGCAATGTGGAGATATTACTGTTTGTGCATTTACAATATTCATTGATTTTTGCCATTGAAAAACATGTTTTTCATATACCAGAAATGTTTGAAGCTACTGACTGAATGAAAGGAGCTGGCATCTCACTCTCTTTGAATCTTCTTTATCATGCTAGGATTAACAGGAAAAAGCAAAAAATTTCAGAATTGCACCGTGCAATGTGGAGATATTACTGTTTGTGCATTTACAATATTCATTGATTTTTGCCATTGAAAAACGTCCAGAAATGTTTGAAGCTACTGACTGAATGAAAGGAGCTGGCATCTCACTCTCTTTGAATCTTCTTTATCATGCTAGGATAAGCAGGAAAAAGCAAAAAATTTCAGAATTGCACCGTGCAATGTGGAGATATTACTGTTTGTGCATTTACAATATTCATTGATTTTTGCCATTGAAAAACATGTTTTTCATATACCAGAAATGTTTGAAGCTACTGACTGAATGAAAGGAGCTGGCATCTCACTCTCTTTGAATCTTCTTTATCATGCTAGGATTAGCAGGAAAAAGCAAAAAATTTCAGAATTGCACCTTGCAATGTGGAGATATTACTGTTTGTGCATTTACAATATTCATTGATTTTTGCCATTGAAAAACATGTTTTTCATATACCAGAAATGTTTGAAGCTACTGACTGAATGAAAGGAGCTGGCATCTCACTCTCTTTGAATCTTCTTTATCATGCTAGGATTAGCAGGAAAAAGCAAAAAATTTCAGAATTGCACCGTGCAATGTGGAGATATTACTGTTTGTGCATTTACAATATTCATTGATTTTTGCCATTGAAAAACGTCCAGAAATGTTTGAAGCTACTGACTGAATGAAAGGAGCTGACATCTCACTCTCTTTAAATCTTCTTTATCATGCTAGGATTAACAGGAAAAAGCTAAAAATTTCAGAATTGCACCGTGCAATGTGGAGATATTACTGTTTGTGCATTTACAATATTCATTGATTTTTGCCATTGAAAAACGTCCAGAAATGTTTGAAGCTACTGACTGAATGAAAGGAGCTGGCATCTCACTCTCTTTGAATCTTCTTTATCATGCTAGGATTAACAGGAAAAAGCTAAAAATTTCAGAATTGCACCTTGCAATGTGGAGATATTACTGTTTGTGCATTTACAATATTCATTGATTTTTGCCATTGAAAAACATGTTTTTCATATACCAGAAATGTTTGAAGCTACTGACTGAATGAAAGGAGCTGGCATCTCACTCTCTTTGAATCTTCTTTATCATGCTAGGATTAACAGGAAAAAGCTAAAAATTTCAGAATTGCACCTTGCAATGTGGAGATATTACTGTTTGTGCATTTACAATATTCATTGATTTTTGCCATTGAAAAACGTCCAGAAATGTTTGAAGCTACTGACTGAATGAAAGGAGCTGGCATCTCACTCTCTTTGAATCTTCTTTATCATGCTAGGATTAACAGGAAAAAGCTAAAAATTTCAGAATTGCACCTTGCAATGTGGAGATATTACTGTTTGTGCATTTACAATATTCATTGATTTTTGCCATTGAAAAACGTCCAGAAATGTTTGAAGCTACTGACTGAATGAAAGGAGCTGGCATCTCACTCTCTTTGAATCTTCTTTATCATGCTAGGATTAACAGGAAAAAGCTAAAAATTTCAGAATTGCACCTTGCAATGTGGAGATATTACTGTTTGTGCATTTACAATATTCATTGATTTTTGCCATTGAAAAACATGTTTTTCATATACCAGAAATGTTTGAAGCTACTGACTGAATGAAAGGAGCTGGCATCTCACTCTCTTTGAATCTTCTTTATCATGCTAGGATTAGCAGGAAAAAGCAAAAAATTTCAGAATTGCACCGTGCAATGTGGAGATATTACTGTTTGTGCATTTACAATATTCATTGATTTTTGCCATTGAAAAACATGTTTTTCATATACCAGAAATGTTTGAAGCTACTGACTGAATGAAAGGAGCTGGCATCTCACTCTCTTTGAATCTTCTTTATCATGCTAGGATTAACAGGAAAAAGCAAAAAATTTCAGAATTGCACCGTGCAATGTGGAGATATTACTGTTTGTGCATTTACAATATTCATTGATTTTTGCCATTGAAAAACATGTTTTTCATATACCAGAAATGTTTGAAGCTAATGACTGAATGAAAGGAGCTGGCATCTCACTCTCTTTGAATCTTCTTTATCATGCTAGGATTAGCAGGAAAAAGCAAAAAATTTCAGAATTGCACCGTGCAATGTGGAGATATTACTGTTTGTGCATTTACAATATTCATTGATTTTTGCCATTGAAAAACATGTTTTTCATATACCAGAAATGTTTGAAGCTACTGACTGAATGAAAGGAGCTGGCATCTCACTCTCTTTGAATCTTCTTTATCATGCTAGGATTAGCAGGAAAAAGCAAAAAATTTCAGAATTGCACCTTGCAATGTGGAGATATTACTGTTTGTGCATTTACAATATTCATTGATTTTTGCCATTGAAAAACGTCCAGAAATGTTTGAAGCTACTGACGGAATGAAAGGAGCTGGCATCTCACTCTCTTTGAATCTTCTTTATCATGCTAGGATTAGCAGGAAAAAGCAAAAAATTTCAGAATTGCACCGTGCAATGTGGAGATATTACTGTTTGTGCATTTACAATATTCATTGATTTTTGCCATTGAAAAACATGTTTTTCATATACCAGAAATGTTTGAAGCTACTGACTGAATGAAAGGAGCTGGCATCTCACTCTCTTTGAATCTTCTTTATCATGCTAGGATTAGCAGGAAAAAGCAAAAAATTTCAGAATTGCACCTTGCAATGTGGAGATATTACTGTTTGTGCATTTACAATATTCATTGATTTTTGCCATTGAAAAACATGTTTTTCATATACCAGAAATGTTTGAAGCTACTGACTGAATGAAAGGAGCTGGCATCTCACTCTCTTTGAATCTTCTTTATCATGCTAGGATTAGCAGGAAAAAGCAAAAAATTTCAGAATTGCACCGTGCAATGTGGAGATATTACTGTTTGTGCATTTACAATATTCATTGATTTTTGCCATTGAAAAACGTCCAGAAATGTTTGAAGCTACTGACTGAATGAAAGGAGCTGGCATCTCACTCTCTTTGAATCTTCTTTATCATGCTAGGATTAACAGGAAAAAGCTAAAAATTTCAGAATTGCACCTTGCAATGTGGAGATATTACTGTTTGTGCATTTACAATATTCATTGATTTTTGCCATTGAAAAACATGTTTTTCATATACCAGAAATCTTTGAAGCTACTGACTGAATGAAAGGAGCTGGCATCTCACTCTCTTTGAATCTTCTTTATCATGCTAGGATTAGCAGGAAAAAGCAAAAAATTTCAGAATTGCACCTTGCAATGTGGAGATATTACTGTTTGTGCATTTACAATATTCATTGATTTTTGCCATTGAAAAACATGTTTTTCATATACCAGAAATGTTTGAAGCTACTGACTGAATGAGAGGAGCTGGCATCTCACTCTCTTTGAATCTTCTTTATCATGCTAGGATTAACAGGAAAAAGCAAAAAATTTCAGAATTGCACCGTGCAATGTGGAGATATTACTGTTTGTGCATTTACAATATTCATTGATTTTTGCCATTGAAAAACATGTTTTTCATATACCAGAAATGTTTGAAGCTACTGACTGAATGAAAGGAGCTGGCATCTCACTCTCTTTGAATCTTCTTTATCATGCTATGATTAGCAGGAAAAAGCTAAAAATTTCAGAATTGCACCGTGCAATGTGGAGATATTACTGTTTGTGCATTTACAATATTCATTGATTTTTGCCATTGAAAAACATGTTTTTCATATACCAGAAATGTTTGAAGCTACTGACTGAATGAAAGGAGCTGGCATCTCACTCTCTTTGAATCTTCTTTATCATGCTAGGATTAGCAGGAAAAAGCAAAAAATTTCAGAATTGCACCGTGCAATGTGGAGATATTACTGTTTGTGCATTTACAATATTCATTGATTTTTGCCATTGAAAAACATGTTTTTCATATACCAGAAATGTTTGAAGCTACTGACTGAATGAAAGGAGCTGGCATCTCACTCTCTTTGAATCTTCTTTATCATGCTAGGATTAGCAGGAAAAAGCAAAAAATTTCAGAATTGCACCTTGCAATGTGGAGATATTACTGTTTGTGCATTTACAATATTCATTGATTTTTGCCATTGAAAAACGTCCAGAAATGTTTGAAGCTACTGACTGAATGAAAGGAGCTGGCATCTCACTCTCTTTGAATCTTCTTTATCATGCTAGGATTAGCAGGAAAAAGCAAAAAATTTCAGAATTGCACCGTGCAATGTGGAGATATTACTGTTTGTGCATTTACAATATTCATTGATTTTTGCCATTGAAAAACATGTTTTTCATATACCAGAAATGTTTGAAGCTACTGACTGAATGAAAGGAGCTGGCATCTCACTCTCTTTGAATCTTCTTTATCATGCTAGGATTAGCAGGAAAAAGCAAAAAATTTCAGAATTGCACCTTGCAATGTGGAGATATTACTGTTTGTGCATTTACAATATTCATTGATTTTTGCCATTGAAAAACATGTTTTTCATATACCAGAAATGTTTGAAGCTACTGACTGAATGAAAGGAGCTGGCATCTCACTCTCTTTGAATCTTCTTTATCATGCTAGGATTAGCAGGAAAAAGCAAAAAATTTCAGAATTGCACCGTGCAATGTGGAGATATTACTGTTTGTGCATTTACAATATTCATTGATTTTTGCCATTGAAAAACGTCCAGAAATGTTTGAAGCTACTGACTGAATGAAAGGAGCTGGCATCTCACTCTCTTTGAATCTTCTTTATCATGCTAGGATTAACAGGAAAAAGCAAAAAATTTCAGAATTGCACCGTGCAATGTGGAGATATTACTGTTTGTGCATTTACAATATTCATTGATTTTTGCCATTGAAAAACGTCCAGAAATGTTTGAAGCTACTGACTGAATGAAAGGAGCTGGCATCTCACTCTCTTTGAATCTTCTTTATCATGCTAGGATTAACAGGAAAAAGCTAAAAATTTCAGAATTGCACCTTGCAATGTGGAGATATTACTGTTTGTGCATTTACAATATTCATTGATTTTTGCCATTGAAAAACATGTTTTTCATATACCAGAAATGTTTGAAGCTACTGACTGAATGAAAGGAGCTGGCATCTCACTCTCTTTGAATCTTCTTTATCATGCTAGGATTAGCAGGAAAAAGCAAAAAATTTCAGAATTGCACCTTGCAATGTGGAGATATTACTGTTTGTGCATTTACAATATTCATTGATTTTTGCCATTGAAAAACATGTTTTTCATATACCAGAAATGTTTGAAGCTACTGACTGAATGAAAGGAGCTGGCATCTCACTCTCTTTGAATCTTCTTTATCATGCTAGGATTAGCAGGAAAAAGCAAAAAATTTCAGAATTGCACCGTGCAATGTGGAGATATTACTGTTTGTGCATTTACAATATTCATTGATTTTTGCCATTGAAAAACATGTTTTTCATATACCAGAAATGTTTGAAGCTACTGACTGAATGAAAGGAGCTGGCATCTCACTCTCTTTGAATCTTCTTTATCATGCTAGGATTAGCAGGAAAAAGCTAAAAATTTCAGAATTGCACCTTGCAATGTGGAGATATTACTGTTTGTGCATTTACAATATTCATTGATTTTTGCCATTGAAAAACATGTTTTTCATATACCAGAAATGTTTGAAGCTACTGACTGAATGAAAGGAGCTGGCATCTCACTCTCTTTGAATCTTCTTTATCATGCTAGGATTAGCAGGAAAAAGCAAAAAATTTCAGAATTGCACCTTGCAATGTGGAGATATTACTGTTTGTGCATTTACAATATTCATTGATTTTTGCCATTGAAAAACATGTTTTTCATATACCAGAAATGTTTGAAGCTACTGACTGAATGAAAGGAGCTGGCATCTCACTCTCTTTGAATCTTCTTTATCATGCTAGGATTAGCAGGAAAAAGCAAAAAATTTCAGAATTGCACCGTGCAATGTGGAGATATTACTGTTTGTGCATTTACAATATTCATTGATTTTTGCCATTGAAAAACATGTTTTTCATATACCAGAAATGTTTGAAGCTACTGACTGAATGAAAGGAGCTGGCATCTCACTCTCTTTGAATCTTCTTTATCATGCTAGGATTAGCAGGAAAAAGCAAAAAATTTCAGAATTGCACCTTGCAATGTGGAGATATTACTGTTTGTGCATTTACAATATTCATTGATTTTTGCCATTGAAAAACATGTTTTTCATATACCAGAAATGTTTGAAGCTACTGACTGAATGAAAGGAGCTGGCATCTCACTCTCTTTGAATCTTCTTTATCATGCTAGGATTAGCAGGAAAAAGCAAAAAATTTCAGAATTGCACCTTGCAATGTGGAGATATTACTGTTTGTGCATTTACAGTATTCATTGATTTTTGCCATTGAAAAACATGTTTTTCATATACCAGAAATGTTTGAAGCTACTGACTGAATGAAAGGAGCTGGCATCTCACTCTCTTTGAATCTTCTTTATCATGCTAGGATTAACAGGAAAAAGCTAAAAATTTCAGTATTGCACCGTGCAATGTGGAGATATTACTGTTTGTGCATTTACAATATTCATTGATTTTTGCCATTGAAAAACATGTTTTTCATATACCAGAAATGTTTGAAGCTACTGACTGAATGAAAGGAGCTGGCATCTCACTCTCTTTGAATCTTCTTTATCATGCTAGGATTAGCAGGAAAAAGCAAAAAATTTCAGAATTGCACCGTGCAATGTGGAGATATTACTGTTTGTGCATTTACAATATTCATTGATTTTTGCCATTGAAAAACATGTTTTTCATATACCAGAAATGTTTGAAGCTACTGACTGAATGAAAGGAGCTGGCATCTCACTCTCTTTGAATCTTCTTTATCATGCTAGGATTAGCAGGAAAAAGCAAAAAAATTTCAGAATTGCACCGTGCAATGTGGAGATATTACTGTTTGTGCATTTACAATATTCATTGATTTTTGCCATTGAAAAACATGTTTTCATATACCAGAAATGTTTGAAGCTACTGACTGAATGAAAGGAGCTGGCATCTCACTCTCTTTGAATCTTCTTTATCATGCTAGGATTAGCAGGAAAAAGCAAAAAATTTCAGAATTGCACCGTGCAATGTGGAGATATTACTGTTTGTGCATTTACAATATTCATTGATTTTTGCCATTGAAAAACATGTTTTTCATATACCAGAAATGTTTGAAGCTACTGACTGAATGAAAGGAGCTGGCATCTCACTCTCTTTGAATCTTCTTTATCATGCTAGGATTAGCAGGAAAAAGCTAAAAAGTTCAGAATTGCACCTTGCAATGTGGAGATATTACTGTTTGTGCATTTACAATATTCATTGATTTTTGCCATTGAAAAACATGTTTTTCATATACCAGAAATGTTTGAAGCTACTGACTGAATGAAAGGAGCTGGCATCTCACTCTCTTTGAATCTTCTTTATCATGCTAGGATTAACAGGAAAAAGCTAAAAATTTCAGAATTGCACCGTGCAATGTGGAGATATTACTGTTTGTGCATTTACAATATTCATTGATTTTTGCCATTGAAAAACATGTTTTTCATATACCAGAAATGTTTGAAGCTACTGACTGAATGAAAGGAGCTGGCATCTCACTCTCTTTGAATCTTCTTTATCATGCTAGGATTAGCAGGAAAAAGCAAAAAATTTCAGAATTGCACCGTGCAATGTGGAGATATTACTGTTTGTGCATTTACAATATTCATTGATTTTTGCCATTGAAAAACATGTTTTTCATATACCAGAAATGTTTGAAGCTACTGACTGAATGAAAGGAGCTGGCATCTCACTCTCTTTGAATCTTCTTTATCATGCTAGGATTAGCAGGAAAAAGCAAAAAATTTCAGAATTGCACCGTGCAATGTGGAGATATTACTGTTTGTGCATTTACAATATTCATTGATTTTTGCCATTGAAAAACATGTTTTTCATATACCAGAAATGTTTGAAGCTACTGACTGAATGAAAGGAGCTGGCATCTCACTCTCTTTGAATCTTCTTTATCATGCTAGGATTAACAGGAAAAAGCTAAAAATTTCAGAATTGCACCGTGCAATGTGGAGATATTACTGTTTGTGCATTTACAATATTCATTGATTTTTGCCATTGAAAAACATGTTTTTCATATACCAGAAATGTTTGAAGCTACTGACTGAATGAAAGGAGCTGGCATCTCACTCTCTTTGAATCTTCTTTATCATGCTAGGATTAGCAGGAAAAAGCAAAAAATTTCAGAATTGCACCGTGCAATGTGGAGATATTACTGTTTGTGCATTTACAATATTCATTGATTTTTGCCATTGAAAACGTCCAGAAATGTTTGAAGCTACTGACTGAATGAAAGGAGCTGGCATCTCACTCTCTTTGAATCTTCTTTATCATGCTAGGATTAACAGGAAAAAGCTAAAAATTTCAGAATTGCACCGTGCAATGTGGAGATATTACTGTTTGTGCATTTACAATATTCATTGATTTTTGCCATTGAAAAACATGTTTTTCATATACCAGAAATGTTTGAAGCTACTGACTGAATGAAAGGAGCTGGCATCTCACTCTCTTTGAATCTTCTTTATCATGCTAGGATTAACAGGAAAAAGCAAAAAATTTCAGAATTGCACCGTGCAATGTGGAGATATTACTGTTTGTGCATTTACAATATTCATTGATTTTTGCCATTGAAAAACATGTTTTTCATATACCAGAAATGTTTGAAGCTACTGACTGAATGAAAGGAGCTGGCATCTCACTCTCTTTGAATCTTCTTTATCATGCTAGGATTAGCAGGAAAAAGCTAAAAATTTCAGAATTGCACCGTGCAATGTGGAGATATTACTGTTTGTGCATTTACAATATTCATTGATTTTTGCCATTGAAAAACATGTTTTTCATATACCAGAAATGTTTGAAGCTACTGACTGAATGAAAGGAGCTGGCATCTCACTCTCTTTGAATCTTCTTTATCATGCTAGGATTAGCAGGAAAAAGCAAAAAATTTCAGAATTGCACCTTGCAATGTGGAGATAATACTGTTTGTGCATTTACAATATTCATTGATTTTTGCCATTGAAAAACGTCCAGAAATGTTTGAAGCTACTGACTGAATGAAAGGAGCTGGCATCTCACTCTCTTTGAATCTTCTTTATCATGCTAGGATTAACAGGAAAAAGCTAAAAATTTCAGAATTGCACCGTGCAATGTGGAGATATTACTGTTTGTGCATTTACAATATTCATTGATTTTTGCCATTGAAAAACATGTTTTTCATATACCAGAAATGTTTGAAGCTACTGACTGAATGAAAGGAGCTGGCATCTCACTCTCTTTGAATCTTCTTTATCATGCTAGGATTAACAGGAAAAAGCAAAAAATTTCAGAATTGCACCGTGCAATGTGGAGATATTACTGTTTGTGCATTTACAATATTCATTGATTTTTGCCATTGAAAAACATGTTTTTCATATACCAGAAATGTTTGAAGCTACTGACTGAATGAAAGGAGCTGGCATCTCACTCTCTTTGAATCTTCTTTATCATGCTAGGATTAGCAGGAAAAAGCTAAAAATTTCAGAATTGCACCGTGCAATGTGGAGATATTACTGTTTGTGCATTTACAATATTCATTGATTTTTGCCATTGAAAAACATGTTTTTCATATACCAGAAATGTTTGAAGCTACTGACTGAATGAAAGGAGCTGGCATCTCACTCTCTTTGAATCTTCTTTATCATGCTAGGATTAGCAGGAAAAAGCAAAAAATTTCAGAATTGCACCGTGCAATGTGGAGATATTACTGTTTGTGCATTTACAATATTCATTGATTTTTGCCATTGAAAAACATGTTTTTCATATACCAGAAATGTTTGAAGCTACTGACTGAATGAAAGGAGCTGGCATCTCACTCTCTTTGAATCTTCTTTATCATGCTAGGATTAACAGGAAAAAGCTAAAAATTTCAGAATTGCACCGTGCAATGTGGAGATATTACTGTTTGTGCATTTACAATATTCATTGATTTTTGCCATTGAAAAACATGTTTTTCATATACCAGAAATGTTTGAAGCTACTGACTGAATGAAAGGAGCTGGCATCTCACTCTCTTTGAATCTTCTTTATCATGCTAGGATTAACAGGAAAAAGCAAAAAATTTCAGAATTGCACCGTGCAATGTGGAGATATTACTGTTTGTGCATTTACAATATTCATTGATTTTTGCCATTGAAAAACGTCCAGAAATGTTTGAAGCTACTGACTGAATGAAAGGAGCTGGCATCTCACTCTCTTTGAATCTTCTTTATCATGCTAGGATTAGCAGGAAAAAGCAAAAAATTTCAGAATTGCACCGTGCAATGTGGAGATATTACTGTTTGTGCATTTACAATATTCATTGATTTTTGCCATTGAAAAACATGTTTTTCATATACCAGAAATGTTTGAAGCTACTGACTGAATGAAAGGAGCTGGCATCTCACTCTCTTTGAATCTTCTTTATCATGCTAGGATTAGCAGGAAAAAGCAAAAAAATTCAGAATTGCACCTTGCAATGTGGAGATATTACTGTTTGTGCATTTACAATATTCATTGATTTTTGCCATTGAAAAACATGTTTTTCATATACCAGAAATGTTTGAAGCTACTGACTGAATGAAAGGAGCTGGCATCTCACTCTCTTTGAATCTTCTTTATCATGCTAGGATTAGCAGGAAAAAGCAAAAAATTTCAGAATTGCACCGTGCAATGTGGAGATATTACTGTTTGTGCATTTACAATATTCATTGATTTTTGCCATTGAAAAACAGTTTTTCATATACCAGAAATGTTTGAAGCTACTGACTGAATGAAAGGAGCTGGCATCTCACTCTCTTTGAATCTTCTTTATCATGCTAGGATTAAAAGGAAAAAGCTAAAAATTTCAGAATTGCACCGTGCAATGTGGAGATATTACTGTTTGTGCATTTACAATATTCATTGATTTTTGCCATTGAAAAACATGTTTTTTCATAACCAGAAATGTTTGAAGCTACTGACTGAATGAAAGGAGCTGGCATCTCACTCTCTTTGAATCTTCTTTATCATGCTAGGATTAACAGGAAAAAGCTAAAAATTTCAGAATTGCACCTTGCAATGTGGAGATATTACTGTTTGTGCATTTACAATATTCATTGATTTTTGCCATTGAAAAACATGTTTTTCATATACCAGAAATGTTTGAAGCTACTGACTGAATGAAAGGAGCTGGCATCTCACTCTCTTGAATCTTCTTTATCATGCTAGGATTAACAGAAGAAAAAGCTAAAAATTTCAGAATTGCACCTTGCAATGTGGAGATATTACTGTTTGTGCATTTACAATATTCATTGATTTTTGCCATTGAAAAACGTCCAGAAATGTTTGAAGCTACTGACTGAATGAAAGGAGCTGGCATCTCACTCTCTTTGAATCTTCTTTATCATGCTAGGATTAACAGGAAAAAGCTAAAAATTTCAGAATTGCACCTTGCAATGTGGAGATATTACTGTTTGTGCATTTACAATATTCATTGATTTTTGCCATTGAAAAACATGTTTTTCATATACCAGAAATGTTTGAAGCTACTGACTGAATGAAAGGAGCTGGCATCTCACTCTCTTTGAATCTTCTTTATCATGCTAGGATTAGCAGGAAAAAGCAAAAAATTTCAGAATTGCACCGTGCAATGTGGAGATATTACTGTTTGTGCATTTACAATATTCATTGATTGTTGCCATTGAAAAACATGTTTTTCATATACCAGAAATGTTTGAAGCTACTGACTGAATGAAAGGAGCTGGCATCTCACTCTCTTTGAATCTTCTTTATCATGCTAGGATTAACAGGAAAAAGCAAAAATTTCAGAATTGCACCGTGCAATGTGGAGATATTACTGTTTGTGCATTTACAATATTCATTGATTTTTGCCATTGAAAAACATGTTTTTCATATACCAGAAATGTTTGAAGCTACTGACTGAATGAAAGGAGCTGGCATCTCACTCTCTTTGAATCTTCTTTATCATGCTAGGATTAGCAGGAAAAAGCAAAAAATTTCAGAATTGCACCGTGCAATGTGGAGATATTACTGTTTGTGCATTTACAATATTCATTGATTTTTGCCATTGAAAAACATGTTTTTCATATACCAGAAATGTTTGAAGCTACTGACTGAATGAACGGAGCTGGCATCTCACTCTCTTTGAATCTTCTTTATCATGCTAGGATTAGCAGGAAAAAGCAAAAAATTTCAGAATTGCACCTTGCAATGTGGAGATATTACTGTTTGTGCATTTACAATATTCATTGATTTTTGCCATTGAAAAACGTCCAGAAATGTTTGAAGCTACTGACTGAATGAAAGGAGCTGGCATCTCACTCTCTTTGAATCTTCTTTATCATGCTAGGATTAGCAGGAAAAAGCAAAAAATTTCAGAATTGCACCGTGCAATGTGGAGATATTACTGTTTGTGCATTTACAATATTCATTGATTTTTGCCATTGAAAAACATGTTTTTCATATACCAGAAATGTTTGAAGCTACTGACTGAATGAAAGGAGCTGGCATCTCACTCTCTTTGAATCTTCTTTATCATGCTAGGATTAGCAGGAAAAAGCAAAAAATTTCAGAATTGCACCGTGCAATGTGGAGATATTACTGTTTGTGCATTTACAATATTCATTGATTTTTGCCATTGAAAAACATGTTTTTCATATACCAGAAATGTTTGAAGCTACTGACTGAATGAAAGGAGCTGGCATCTCACTCTCTTTGAATCTTCTTTATCATGCTAGGATTAGCAGGAAAAAGCAAAAAATTTCAGAATTGCACCTTGCAATGTGGAGATATTACTGTTTGTGCATTTACAATATTCATTGATTTTTGCCATTGAAAAACATGTTTTTCATATACCAGAAATGTTTGAAGCTACTGACTGAATGAAAGGAGCTGGCATCTCACTCTCTTTGAATCTTCTTTATCATGCTAGGATTAGCAGGAAAAAGCAAAAAATTTCAGAATTGCACCGTGCAATGTGGAGATATTACTGTTTGTGCATTTACAATATTCATTGATTTTTGCCATTGAAAAACGTTTTCATATACCAGAAATGTTTGAAGCTACTGACTGAATGAAAGGAGCTGGCATCTCACTCTCTTTGAATCTTCTTTATCATGCTAGGATTAACAGGAAAAAGCTAAAAATTTCAGAATTGCACCGTGCAATGTGGAGATATTACTGTTTGTGCATTTACAATATTCATTGATTTTTGCCATTGAAAAACGTTTTTCATATACCAGAAATGTTTGAAGCTACTGACTGAATGAAAGGAGCTGGCATCTCACTCTCTTTGAATCTTCTTTATCATGCTAGGATTAACAGGAAAAAGCTAAAAATTTCAGAATTGCACCTTGCAATGTGGAGATATTACTGTTTGTGCATTTACAATATTCATTGAATTTTGCCATTGAAAAACATGTTTTTCATATACCAGAAATGTTTGAAGCTACTGACTGAATGAAAGGAGCTGGCATCTCACTCTCTTTGAATCTTCTTTATCATGCTAGGATTAGCAGGAAAAAGCAAAAAATTTCAGAATTGCACCTTGCAATGTGGAGATATTACTGTTTGTGCATTTACAATATTCATTGATTTTTGCCATTGAAAAACATGTTTTTCTATACCAGAAATGTTTGAAGCTACTGACTGAATGAAAGGAGCTGGCATCTCACTCTCTTTGAATCTTCTTTATCATGCTAGGATTAGCAGGAAAAAGCAAAAAATTTCAGAATTGCACCGTGCAATGTGGAGATATTACTGTTTGTGCATTTACAATATTCATTGATTTTTGCCATTGAAAAACATGTTTTTCATATACCAGAAATGTTTGAAGCTACTGACTGAATGAAAGGAGCTGGCATCTCACTCTCTTTGAATCTTCTTTATCATGCTAGGATTAACAGGAAAAAGCTAAAAATTTCAGAATTGCACCGTGCAATGTGGAGATATTACTGTTTGTGCATTTACAATATTCATTGATTTTTGCCATTGAAAAACATGTTTTTCATATACCAGAAATGTTTGAAGCTACTGACTGAATGAAAGGAGCTGGCATCTCACTCTCTTTGAATCTTCTTTATCATGCTAGGATTAACAGGAAAAAGCTAAAAATTTCAGAATTGCACCGTGCAATGTGGAGATATTACTGTTTGTGCATTTACAATATTCATTGATTTTTGCCATTGAAAAACATGTTTTTCATATACCAGAAATGTTTGAAGCTACTGACTGAATGAAAGGAGCTGGCATCTCACTCTCTTTGAATCTTCTTTATCATGCTAGGATTAACAGGAAAAAGCAAAAAATTTCAGAATTGCACCGTGCAATGTGGAGATATTACTGTTTGTGCATTTACAATATTCATTGATTTTTGCCATTGAAAAACGTTAACCAGAAATGTTTGAAGCTACTGACTGAATGAAAGGAGCTGGCATCTCACTCTCTTTGAATCTTCTTTATCATGCTAGGATTAGCAGGAAAAAGCAAAAAATTTCAGAATTGCACCTTGCAATGTGGAGATATTACTGTTTGTGCATTTACAATATTCATTGATTTTTGCCATTGAAAAACATGTTTTTCATATACCAGAAATGTTTGAAGCTACTGACTGAATGAAAGGAGCTGGCATCTCACTCTCTTTGAATCTTCTTTATCATGCTAGGATTAGCAGGAAAAAGCTAAAAATTTCAGAATTGCACCTTGCAATGTGGAGATATTACTGTTTGTGCATTTACAATATTCATTGATTTTTGCCATTGAAAAACGTGTTTTTTTCTAAACCAGAAATGTTTGAAGCTACTGACTGAATGAAAGGAGCTGGCATCTCACTCTCTTTGAATCTTCTTTATCATGCTAGGATTAGCAAGGAAAAAGCTAAAAATTTCAGAATTGCACCGTGCAATGTGGAGATATTACTGTTTGTGCATTTACAATATTCATTGATTTTTGCCATTGAAAAACATGTTTTTCATATACCAGAAATGTTTGAAGCTACTGACTGAATGAAAGGAGCTGGCATCTCACTCTCTTTGAATCTTCTTTATCATGCTAGGATTAGCAGGAAAAAGCAAAAAATTTCAGAATTGCACCGTGCAATGTGGAGATATTACTGTTTGTGCATTTACAATATTCATTGATTTTTGCCATTGAAAAACATGTTTTTCATATACCAGAAATGTTTGAAGCTACTGACTGAATGAAAGGAGCTGGCATCTCACTCTCTTTGAATCTTCTTTATCATGCTAGGATTAACAGGAAAAAGCTAAAAATTTCAGAATTGCACCTTGCAATGTGGAGATATTACTGTTTGTGCATTTACAATATTCATTGATTTTTGCCATTGAAAAACATGTTTTTCATATACCAGAAATGTTTGAAGCTACTGACTGAATGAAAGGAGCTGGCATCTCACTCTCTTTGAATCTTCTTTATCATGCTAGGATTAGCAGGAAAAAGCAAAAAATTTCAGAATTGCACCGTGCAATGTGGAGATATTACTGTTTGTGCATTTACAATATTCATTGATTTTTGCCATTGAAAAACATGTTTTTCATATACCAGAAATGTTTGAAGCTACTGACTGAATGAAAGGAGCTGGCATCTCACTCTCTTTGAATCTTCTTTATCATGCTAGGATTAGCAGGAAAAAGCTAAAAAATTTCAGAATTGCACCGTGCAATGTGGAGATATTACTGTTTGTGCATTTACAATATTCATTGATTTTTGCCATTGAAAAACATGTTTTTCATATACCAGAAATGTTTGAAGCTACTGACTGAATGAAAGGAGCTGGCATCTCACTCTCTTTGAATCTTCTTTATCATGCTAGGATTAGCAGGAAAAAGCAAAAAATTTCAGAATTGCACCGTGCAATGTGGAGATATTACTGTTTGTGCATTTACAATATTCATTGATTTTTGCCATTGAAAAACATGTTTTTCATATACCAGAAATGTTTGAAGCTACTGACTGAATGAAAGGAGCTGGCATCTCACTCTCTTTGAATCTTCTTTATCATGCTAGGATTAGCAGGAAAAAGCAAAAAATTTCAGAATTGCACCTTGCAATGTGGAGATATTACTGTTTGTGCATTTACAATATTCATTGATTTTTGCCATTGAAAACGTTTTTCATATACCAGAAATGTTTGAAGCTACTGACTGAATGAAAGGAGCTGGCATCTCACTCTCTTTGAATCTTCTTTATCATGCTAGGATTAACAGGAAAAAGCTAAAAATTTCAGAATTGCACCTTGCAATGTGGAGATATTACTGTTTGTGCATTTACAATATTCATTGATTTTTGCCATTGAAAACATGTTTTTCATATACCAGAAATGTTTGAAGCTACTGACTGAATGAAAGGAGCTGGCATCTCACTCTCTTTGAATCTTCTTTATCATGCTAGGATTAGCAGGAAAAAGCAAAAAATTTCAGAATTGCACCGTGCAATGTGGAGATATTACTGTTTGTGCATTTACAATATTCATTGATTTTTGCCATTGAAAAACATGTTTTTCATATACCAGAAATGTTTGAAGCTACTGACTGAATGAAAGGAGCTGGCATCTCACTCTCTTTGAATCTTCTTTATCATGCTAGGATTAGCAGGAAAAAGCAAAAAATTTCAGAATTGCACCGTGCAATGTGGAGATATTACTGTTTGTGCATTTACAATATTCATTGATTTTTGCCATTGAAAAACATGTTTTTCATATACCAGAAATGTTTGAAGCTACTGACTGAATGAAAGGAGCTGGCATCTCACTCTCTTTGAATCTTCTTTATCATGCTAGGATTAACAGGAAAAAGCTAAAAATTTCAGAATTGCACCGTGCAATGTGGAGATATTACTGTTTGTGCATTTACAATATTCATTGATTTTTGCCATTGAAAAACATGTTTTTCATATACCAGAAATGTTTGAAGCTACTGACTGAATGAAAGGAGCTGGCATCTCACTCTCTTTGAATCTTCTTTATCATGCTAGGATTAACAGGAAAAAGCTAAAAATTTCAGAATTGCACCTTGCAATGTGGAGATATTACTGTTTGTGCATTTACAATATTCATTGATTTTTGCCATTGAAAAACATGTTTTTCATATACCAGAAATGTTTGAAGCTACTGACTGAATGAAAGGAGCTGGCATCTCACTCTCTTTGAATCTTCTTTATCATGCTAGGATTAACAGAAAAAGCAAAAAATTTCAGAATTGCACCGTGCAATGTGGAGATATTACTGTTTGTGCATTTACAATATTCATTGATTTTTGCCATTGAAAAACATGTTTTTCATATACCAGAAATGTTTGAAGCTACTGACTGAATGAAAGGAGCTGGCATCTCACTCTCTTTGAATCTTCTTTATCATGCTAGGATTAGCAGGAAAAAGCAAAAAATTTCAGAATTGCACCGTGCAATGTGGAGATATTACTGTTTGTGCATTTACAATATTCATTGATTTTTGCCATTGAAAAACATGTTTTTCATATACCAGAAATGTTTGAAGCTACTGACTGAATGAAAGGAGCTGGCATCTCACTCTCTTTGAATCTTCTTTATCATGCTAGGATTAGCAGGAAAAAGCAAAAAATTTCAGAATTGCACCGTGCAATGTGGAGATATTACTGTTTGTGCATTTACAATATTCATTGATTTTTGCCATTGAAAAACATGTTTTTCATATACCAGAAATGTTTGAAGCTACTGACTGAATGAAAGGAGCTGGCATCTCACTCTCTTTGAATCTTCTTTATCATGCTAGGATTAGCAGGAAAAAGCAAAAAATTTCAGAATTGCACCTTGCAATGTGGAGATATTACTGTTTGTGCATTTACAATATTCATTGATTTTTGCCATTGAAAAACGTCCAGAAATGTTTGAAGCTACTGACTGAATGAAAGGAGCTGGCATCTCACTCTCTTTGAATCTTCTTTATCATGCTAGGATTAGCAGGAAAAAGCAAAAAATTTCAGAATTGCACCGTGCAATGTGGAGATATTACTGTTTGTGCATTTACAATATTCATTGATTTTTGCCATTGAAAAACATGTTTTTCATATACCAGAAATGTTTGAAGCTACTGACTGAATGAAAGGAGCTGGCATCTCACTCTCTTTGAATCTTCTTTATCATGCTAGGATTAGCAGGAAAAAGCAAAAAATTTCAGAATTGCACCTTGCAATGTGGAGATATTACTGTTTGTGCATTTACAATATTCATTGATTTTTGCCATTGAAAAACGTCCAGAAATGTTTGAAGCTACTGACTGAATGAAAGGAGCTGGCATCTCACTCTCTTTGAATCTTCTTTATCATGCTAGGATTAACAGGAAAAAGCTAAAAATTTCAGAATTGCACCTTGCAATGTGGAGATATTACTGTTTGTGCATTTACAATATTCATTGATTTTTGCCATTGAAAAACATGTTTTTCATATACCAGAAATGTTTGAAGCTACTGACTGAATGAAAGGAGCTGGCATCTCACTCTCTTTGAATCTTCTTTATCATGCTAGGATTAACAGGAAAAAGCTAAAAATTTCAGAATTGCACCTTGCAATGTGGAGATATTACTGTTTGTGCATTTACAATATTCATTGATTTTTGCCATTGAAAAACATGTTTTTCATATACCAGAAATGTTTGAAGCTACTGACTGAATGAAAGGAGCTGGCATCTCACTCTCTTTGAATCTTCTTTATCATGCTAGGATTAACAGGAAAAAGCTAAAAATTTCAGAATTGCACCGTGCAATGTGGAGATATTACTGTTTGTGCATTTACAATATTCATTGATTTTTGCCATTGAAAAACATGTTTTTCATATACCAGAAATGTTTGAAGCTACTGACTGAATGAAAGGAGCTGGCATCTCACTCTCTTTGAATCTTCTTTATCATGCTAGGATTAGCAGGAAAAGCAAAAAATTTCAGAATTGCACCGTGCAATGTGGAGATATTACTGTTTGTGCATTTACAATATTCATTGATTTTTGCCATTGAAAAACATGTTTTTCATATACCAGAAATGTTTGAAGCTACTGACTGAATGAAAGGAGCTGGCATCTCACTCTCTTTGAATCTTCTTTATCATGCTAGGATGCATCATCACTGTGTTATCTATGGTGTTACATAGGACTGCAGTTGACATTCACTAAATTATCTGTTCTCAGAGAGTTATCACTGTGTTATCTGTGG
>NW_027365861.1:0-90126 GCF_046119375.1 Phyllobates terribilis | reverse complement strand
TGAATGGACAGAGACTTTCCTATTTCCTGTACCTGATACCTCGCCTGCTTCCTCCAGTGAGTCCGACCTAGTGTACTCTGAAGCAGATGTTTTCTCTGAGCCTCAGTACTCTTCTGACCCGGCGGAGGACCTCCAGTTGTTTCCTGAATCCTCCGGGGTACCACCAGATAACAAAGAGACAGTGACTTTTCCTCATTATGTACCTGATAACCCGTCTATTTCTTCCTGTGAGCTTGACAAGATGTACCTCGAAGCAGAGATTACCCTCAAGTCTCTGTCCCCCTCCAACCCAGTGAACGACTGGTCCTCGAATTCCCTGCGGAAGATTCTGGCAGGCCTGAAGAAGAGGGGGCGTAAGGGGGGAGGTACTGTAACATACCTGGCGGCGTCCTTGCATGGTGGTCCATCTCCCACTGTGCAAGAGGGCGCACTTGATCTCCTGTCCAGAATGTCTCTCTGGCTTCCCTCCATGCTGTCTGTTTGTGTCTGTGTCTGTTTCTGCTGCTTAAGGGCGGCGCCCGATCACTTCCTGCCTTTTGTACCTGCTGTGGGTCACACCCCTTGTGCGTCCTCAGCCTATCGCTGTCTGTCTCTTGGTATATAGCTCAGCAGCTCCCTTCTATCCCTGCCTGAGCATAAGTGTTCTTTCAGTGTGTGCTTGCACTCTGAATGTGCCAGGTCCCGTTCTGTGTTCCCTGTCTGCCTTTCCTGGAGGCTGTATTTCCAGGCCTGTCTGAACTTAGTCCTGTATTTCTCCTGCCTTGCGGTGTCAGCTCCCGTGTCTGAACTGAGTCCTGTATGTCTCCTGCTTTTCGGTATTAGTTCCCGAGTCTGAACTGAGTCCTTTCTGTGTTCTCTTGTCTGTCCTGTCTGAACACGCTCCTTGCCTGTTCGTTCCGCCTCTCTGGGGGCAGTATTCCCAGACCCACTCCTGTATCCCGCTGCAGTGTCGGTCTCCTCCGTACATTCAGTTCCAGTCTGAACTCTCTCCTATCCTTTACCTGTTTTGCCTCTATGCCCGTTCCCTTCCTTTTTCTGCAGAGTCTGAACTCGTACCTATCTCCTGCCTGTTGTCTCTGTACTCCCGTTTGTGAGTTTGTGGTCCACTCGCTACTTCACTGCAAGTACCCTGTGGGTGTCTGGCTCTGCCTTTCCCTTCCTGTCTGTTCAGTGTGAACAGAGCCCTGTCCTCCCTGCTCAGCCTTGTCTGCACTCTAGTTGTGCTTGCCTGTACCCCTCTGCCTGTATTGTTCCTGAATCCCGGTGTGTACTGGGTCCTATCCCGCCTTTTTTCCTACTTGCTAGTGCCTCCCTGTCTGCACTCTAGCTGTGCTTACCTTTACCCGCCTGCCTGCATAACCGCCTGCCTGCATACCCGCCTGCCTGCATACCCGCCTGCCTGCATACCAGTCTGTGTGCCAGTCTACCAGTCTGTTCCTGTATTCCCCTGTGTGGGTCAACAGCCGTGTCCGGGGTCTGTCCTGGAGTAGCACCTGGTCCCTCTGCCCGGTTCCTCCTCGGTGCTCTGGCGTCGTATGCCGTCGTGCCACCTTGGTCGGATCGGGTAGATACTTAGTTACGCCCCTCCAGGCATTCACTCTCCGGCACGGTCCAGTGGAATCACTACCAATCCCGCGCACACGCCGCTTTGCCCGGGCGTGTGCATAACAATACTACCCTAGCTGCACACCTCATCAGCCCCAGCGGTCTGCATGCAGCGGCGGTTCCTAATAACCGCAATCCACGGGTGGCGTAGTCGGACATAACCATCAGCACATAACGGACTACCACTGGCCTGACCACCCTGAGCCACGGAACCGGGTTACTACTCCCATCGTTCCCCCACTGCCCGGATCCGAGTGCCCCACGGCCCAGGGGGTGAGTCATATGGACTAGGTTTGGTTTTACTCAGAGCCAGTTTTAGACATAGTGGGACCCCGGGTAAAAGTTTTAAGTGGGGCCCCAAATGCTCACATATTGCACCATTACACAGTAATATTTCGGTTGTATTTACATGCGCTGAGTTCAGGCCACTAAACGAGCGCGATCGACAACATTGAAGTCCTTAGGTGCTTGTTTCCCGGCTTCTTTACAATGGCTGAGGAAGAATGATGGGGACAGAACAATGACTAATAGATCAATCTGTCCCCATACACATCATGTTATCAGCAGTATATCTGCAGATTACACCCGACAATGTGCTGCTGAGAACAATGAGCTTTGTTTTGGCATAAACAATCCAATCACTCGATGAATAGGCAGCATTTTGCTCATTAAGTATAATGCACCCCATAGTCCTCCATATAGTATAATGTGCCTCATAGTCCAACACATAGTATAATGTGCCTCACAGTCCTCCATACAGTATAATGCACTCTCCATAGTCCTCAATACTGTGTAATGCAGCCCCCATATAGTACAATGCACTCCCCATAGTCCTCAATATAGTACAATGCAGGCCCCATAGAGTATAATGCAGCCCCCATAGAGTACATATACTATAATGCAACAGCACAGTCCTCCAGTATTGTGACCACCATGTTCTCAATGAAGTAAAAAAATGCATAAATACAATACTCACCTCTCCCCGTTCCCCACTGCTCCGTTCTGTGCAGCACGTCTCCTTGGCAGCAGCAGCTCCACTGCCTGGCACAGCGTGGCGCACGATTAAGTGACATCATCACACCCGCTGCATTAGACCCAGAGGGGGAATGATGGAAGAGGGAGCGTCACCTGACGCTCTCTCCTCCATCATTGCTTTGAACTATATCAGCATGCTGGGTAGAGGGAGGTGACAGAGCCGGCGCTGGCACTGGGCCTCCCTGACTCATGGGCAATGTGGTGTGCGGCTATTAGCAGCATGCCACTGGCTTGGGGCCCCTGGGGGAGTGGGAGCCCTAAGCAAATGCCTAGCTTGCCTGCCGCTAACGTCGACTCTGGTTATACTGTATTCCTAATTCTTCTCAATACCAATCCATGTGGCTCCAGCATTTACTAATTGCAGAGATCATCTGCTTTCGCAGTTCCCTGGTTGATCTTTGACTTATGACTATTGATGAGAGAGCACTAAAATGCTCGGTAGTCGTTACTCCGGTCGAGCAAATCATAATGCTCAGGTGCTCGACCCGAGTAATGAGTATAATGTAAGTCAATAGGAAACTCAAGCATTTTTACGGCACCCCCGCCTGAAGGTCTGCAGGGGGTCTAAAAATTGCTTAAATTGATGGAAACAGCGCTGAAATGGCATGGGAACAGCATGGGGAAGACTCCTGGAAGTATCTTTGAATCCCAGGTCACTGATGTGAACAATGTTGTCAGAGTTTACACCACTTTTATAGACTGACAATAAAACATACAAAAACGATGATAAAATGGATTTTCATTGAAAAAAAATGTTAAGAAATTTTTTTTCCAGGATAATGACTTATATATAAGGCAAAATAAATAACAGAAAAAAATGCTCTTCCACTCCTTGGGCTATGTTCACATGTTGTGTTTTTGCACGTTCACATTGCTTTCAAGGGTGAAAAATACATTCACCAGTAAATCTAATTTTAACATTTTACCTTGTCTGGTCATGTTGTGTGTTAGACATGATCAGACACATCCTGTTTCATTTATGAAGGAGGGACTCTGAAAGTCACAAAGCCTATTTTTACAGGGCCATCAGGCGGCCCTCACTATTTGTAGACGGCCATCAGGTGGCTCTTACTATTGTTAGAGGGCCAGCAGTATGCTATTCTTTGCATGGCCATATATTGCTACTGCAATATAACGTATCCATCTGAGCTGCTTAAATTTTCTTTCTCGTATATATTTTGTAAAGTTTGAAACTTGGATGTCCAGCAGGCGGCCCTCACAATTTATTCAATGCAAGCAGGCAGCCTCCACTATTTTTGTGACCAAGATAGAGCTTTTTGGTAAAGCACATCATTCAACTGTTTATGGTAAATGGAATGAGACCTACAAATAAAATAACACAGTACTTACAGTGAAATATGTTAGAGGTTCAAAGATATTTACGAGAGGTTGTTTTTTTGCCTCTGGCACTGGGTGCCTTGACTGGGTGCAAAATCAAGTAGAAAATGACCGCATTTCCTGTGGGGTTGGTGCACAAATAGCGTCCAAAACCATATAATAGGTAGAAGAAAACTTGGCACTCAAAGATCTTGCAATTTCTTTATCAATTTAATGATGATAAAAAACAAAGATTTCTGGGGGCTTCTTGATGTATGATTGGGGCCGTTGTCCTGCTGGAAAACCCATGACCTAGGATGCAAATCCAGCTTTATGACACTGGGCACTACATTGCGACCCAAAATCCTTTGGAAATCTTATAATAATAATAATAATGTTTATTTATATAGCGCCAACATATTCCGCAGCACTTTACAATTAAGCAGTGACATATACAGACAATAAATTCAATACAAGGTAAGACAGTTTAAAGAGTTAGGAGTTAGGTCCCTGCTCACAAGCTTACAATCTACAAGGAAATGGGGGGACACAGTAGGTGAAAAGTGCTTGTTATTTCAGGTCTAGCAGTTATAATAGGGATTTTCATATAACGCTGCATGATTCGGTCATCAGCCCGTATGTTTAAGTGCAATAATCAAGTATCTAGTGCAGTTATCGTGTGCTTGGAGGGTGTGGAGACAGATGAATAGTAGGGAACAGATTCTGAATAATATTTAGAAGGAGGGAACAGGGGAAAGTTAGTTTACTGAGTTGAGGTGGTAGGCTTGTTTAAAGAGATAGGTTTTTAAGGCACGCTTTAAGAAGTGGGGACTAGGCATCAGTAAGATCGTCTGGGGTAGAGCATTCCAGAGAACTGGCGCAGCACGAGAGAAGTCTTGGAGATGGAGGTGCGAGGTTCGGATTATGGGGGATGTTAGTCTTTGGTCATTTGTAGAATGGAGGGAACGTGTGGAGCCATAGACAGAGATGAGAGGGGAGATATAAGGCGGTGCAGAACTGTGGAGAGCTTTGTGGGTGAGAGCAATGAGTTTATATTGTATTCTGTAGCAAATGGGTAACCAGTGTAATGACTGTCACAAGATGGAGGCATTGGTGAAGCGGCTGGACAGAAATACGACCCTGGTTGCCGCATTCAGGACGGATTGGATTGGAGAACGATTAGTAAGAGGGAGAAGAGAGTTGCAGTAGTCCAGACGAGAGTGAATAAGAGCGACAGTAAGAGTTTTAGCATTTTCAAAGGTGAGAAAAGTTCGGTTTCTGGAGGTGTTTTTAAGATGCAGGTGACAACAGCGGGTGAGTGATTGGATATAGGGAGTAAAGGAAAGATTAGTGTTGAATATGACCCCAAGGCAGCGAGTGTGCTGCTTTAGAGTTATGGTTGAACTGACGCGCCCCCTGTGGCCGTGGGGTACTCGATAGCCGGGCTAGTCCTTTTCTGGGGTAGTCACGGTAGCAGTGACCCGGTCCGTGACCCACGGCGGCCAATTAAAGGAAAAGAAAAGGGGAATAAAGTTTTTATAGAGATAATGTTCGAGACGCCACCTGTGGTATGCGGCTATATGGGGCTGCCGCTGCGGTGCAGATCCACTGGAGCTGATGGTGACGCAGCACAGTTGGTTCAGCTCTCCACAGGCAGAGCTAAGCTCCAGGGCAGTAGATGGAGAATTGTGGAAGTTGATGTTGTTGGTGAGGTGTAATGCAGGCGATGGCGCAGCAATTATTCACAGACACAGTGGGGTGCAATCTTCAGGTTTTACTCACAGTTCTTAAGTTCTCCAAGTTACAGTTGTGGCGCCCCTGAGGTTTCAGTCTCCACAGAGTTACTGCACCTCACCCAGAGGTGTGGTATCTCCTTCTCTCAGGTAAGGAGGGTGTGCTGCCCGGAACCCCAACACCCACATTCAACACTACACTGCTCCAGGCCGGCTGGAAGGGCAAGATGCAATGTGTTTCCTGCTGAGCCCTGTCCCTGGCTGGAGTGGGGGGAACCAAAGGTTGGGGGAACCAGTAGTGGTTGTGGGTGGAGGAAGTAGAGTAGGAGAGCACCATCATAGGAGATATATAAAGGGAAGCCATCTTAGGGTGGTAGGCCAGTAAGGCAAGACAGTCAGTCTGGGAGCAGAGTCTCTTTAGGAGCTCTGCTCCACAAGTTGGGGCCTAGTGATAGAGGCCCAGGAGGGGAGCAGAGGAGGAAGGCTCCGTTCTATTGAAGGGATCCCAGGGGGTACAGTGAGTGCAGGATGGCACCCATACACCCCGAATCTGTCAGAGGACAGAGGGATCAGGCCGCAAGAAGGGGATCGGCCCCTGGACCAGCCGTGTTACTCCAGGTCTCGGCTGGAAAAATCAGAGGCTTCTGGCTTTTATAGTTCAGTTGCCAAAGCCTCAATCTAGTCACAGTGTGGGTCAAGCAGGTCCGGGAACTCCAAGTTACCCCGAGGGACTTCAGGGCACCCGAACGGGACTATGAGTGGGGAAGCGCAGGGCAGGAGGGAGAAGACCCAGCGTGAAGTCGGTCTAGAGTGGAACATAAGAAAGCGGGGTTCCGTCAGGTGCTCCTAACCAACCTGAGAAAGAGCTGAACCCCCGATCTGGTGAACGCAGCTCGACGTGGGAGGCTGGCACCCGCGCAGTGTATCAGTGGAACGTACACGAGAACTGTGAGTAAAGTCTCGGATGACTGCACCGCACTGCCTCCGTCCATTATTTTAGCTGCGCCATCTTTCCCCCTGCACTACAACACCCAGCGCAACCTGCATCGTCCACACTGCCCTGGAGCTAGCTCTTCCTGTGGAGAGCCACACCATCCCTGCTGCAGTAACATCAGCTTCAGAGGACTGCTCCGCAGCGGCGGCTCCCTTTGGCCGCATTCCACAGGTGGCGTCACGAACTTCATAAATCCCCAATAAATAGAAAACCCCTTTTTGTTGACCGCCCTGGGTCACGGAGCGGGCCAGCCACCATGATATCCCCCACCAGCGTCCATAGGCCCGGCTGCCGAGTACCCCCACGGCCCAGGGGGCGCGTCACAGTCACCGGTGTGCAGCTGCTCACGTCGTCCTGTGTCCTCCGGGGTAGTGATCCAGCAAACTCTCAGGTATTTCAGGAGCACTTGGACGGGACCCCGTTCTATGTACCGTTCCTGGTCATCTCACTGCACTGGCTCTCACCCTCCTGCCCTGCGCCTCACAATCAGTGTCCCAAGCCAGTGACCTCAGGCCTTGTGGGGCGACTTGCAGTCCCCTGGACTCTATGTGGCCACCTTTTCAGCGATATAATTGTGGGTTTTGGCTGCAACACCTTAAAAATGCTGCAGCCTCCGGTTGGCTAGCTGAGCCTGGTTGTTCTCCACTAGTCTGGGGCCGGTCCCCTTCTGCGGCCTGATCCCTCCACGTCAGCGTGAATTCGGGCGCACGGGTGGCTTCCTGCACTCACCGTGCCCCTGGGATGCCCTCTGTCTCTGGAGCCTTTCCCTCTGCTCCTGTCCTCTCTCACTCTCCTCCTAGGCCTCTCTTACTAGGTCCGACTCCTCTCTCTCCTGAGCGGAGCTGCTCCTGAGCTCCCACTCCTGACTGTCTCTCCTCTGAACTGTCTGTTTCTAGATGGTTCCCCCTCTTCTTATACTCTTTCTGTCTGTGCTCCCCTGAACTACTTCCTCCATCCACCTCCTCTACCTAGTTCCACCCTCAAGCTAGGGACCAGGGACTGTGCTCTCCCTTAGAAGCAATCTCACCCTTCCCTACTGAAGTGGATTGTATTGGATGTGCATGTGTGGGTCCCGGGTAGTACTCCGTCCTTACCTGAGAATGGGGTAACACACCTCTGGGTGAGATGCACTACCTCTGTGGCAACTGGACCTGCAGGGGCGAAACAGAACCATGCAAGGTAATTTCAGTGTTAGGTACAGTTGGGTTAGTAGAGGGGAGAAACACAAGAAGTTCAGTTTTGGAGAGATTCAGTTTAAGATAGAGGAAGGACATGATGTTAGAGACAGCAGCCAGACAATCTTTGGTATTTTGTATTAGGGTAGAGGTGATGTAATGGGAAGAAGTGTATAATTGGGTGTCGTCAGCATAGAGATGATACTGGAACCCAAATCTGCTGATTGTTTGTCCAATACGGGCAGTGTATAGAGAGAGGAAGAGGGGGCCTAGGACTGAGCCCTGCGGAACCCCAATAGTAAGGGGACAAGGAGAGGAAGAGGAGCCGGCAAAAGATACAGTGAAGGAGCAGTCAGAGAGGTAGGAGGAGAACCAGGAGACAAGCGTCCCGCCAACAGAGAGGCCACGTTCAACCCATTTCCCCACCATGGATGGGCAGAGACGCAGGATAGCAACCCGGCTGTCCGCCTAGTCAAGGAGTTGCTGACGCAAGCTGACTCGCACCTTGATCCAGATGCTCCACAGGAGACCCAACAGTTGTGGAAGGAGAAGTGCAAACTGTTCATCTATGAAGGAAAGCTATGTTGAAGAAGCATCAACTCCCGGAAACATGAACTGGTCTGGCAGGTGGTAGTCCCGAGGCGGGATGCGTCAATGGTCTTAGAAGCGTACTACGATGGAGCAGGACACTTCGGGTGGAAGAGGTTGGAAGTCCTGCTATGTGAGCGATTCTACTGGGCTGGCATGAGGAAAGCAATCGAGAGATGGTGTCGAGAATGTGGTCCATGCAACCTGAGACGAAAAGACCGTGACAGCCAGATAATCAGCAAACAGCCACTTGAACTGGTAGCCTTGGACCACGTGAAGCTAGCCCCAAGCCGGTCAGGCTATGTCTACGCTCTCACCATAGTAGACCATTACTCCCGGTTCTTGGTAGTAGTGCCAGTGAAAGACCAGACAGCTCAGATGGCAGCCAAAGCGTTCCAACAGCACTTTTGTCACCCACACGGTTACCCTGAATGGGTACTTACCGACCAAGGTCCAGCCTTTGAAGCAGAGGTGTTCCAGGAATTCTGTAACTTGTACGGCTGCAAGAAAATCAGGACGACGCCGTATCATGCCCAGACTAACGGGTTATGTAAAAAGATGAACCAGGTGGTGATAGACCTGTTGAAGACATTGCCCCTTGAAGAACGTAGCCTGTGGCCAGAGAAGTTACCAGATTTGGTAGACCTATATAATCACATCCCTGTGAACTCCACCAACTGTACACCCGCTTACCTAATGAGAGCAAGACCTGGTAAGCTACCCATCAACTTAGACATGGAAGTCTTAACACCAGAGACGACATCACCAGATGCGGATTGGGATACTGAGTGGCAGAGCAATACCGCAAGGTGCAAGAGTATGTTGAGAGAAGTTTGACCCAGGCGAGACAGAAGCAAGAGAAAACATATAATCAGCACGCACCTGCCGTTCCCTTGTCACCTGGAGAACAGGTACTTAAGAGAAAGAGACGACTCCACAAATTAGATGACCAGTGGCAGGTAGAGCTATACACCATCCTACCCTCGAATTACGATAACACCAAAGTGTGCCTCATCAGTAAGGATGGAGGGGAAACTTCAGCGGCAGTCTCAAGAGATCACTTGAAGATATGTCCTGAACAGTTGAAACACACAGAAGAAGATCAAGACAACCCTCAGCCCACAGAAGGAGTGGAGGAAGTGGTCCAAACAGTACTCGGAGAATTTCCCCGGTATTGGACGCAGGTGAACGGTGCAATTGTAGAACCGGTCCTTACCTTTCTCCGAGCGGCCTCACCGGAAGCTGCAGAAGTTCCAGAACAGCTGGAAGACCAGTCGGCCCCAGAGACAGAAGTTTCATCATCAGCAGACCAGGAGAATCTACCCTCTGCTAGCAGTGAACCTGTCATACCCAGGGTGAGCCAAAGAATTCGTAGGAGATTACCCAGCTTACCGGTATTACCTCAAACTACCCATAGTGTAGTTCACACTGAACCCACCACACCAGGGGTAGACACTAGGGACCAGGGTAGAGTAGTGACAACTAACGTACTAAGTAGATCGACCAGAAGTACAAAAGGTCAGCTCCCTGCCCGCTGGAGAAACTAAAGTGTAAGAGAATAAAAGTGTATGTTGTATATAGTTGTACCCGTTAACTAATCTTGGAAAAGTATATTTGTTAAATTTATGGACAATTGGACCACAGGACTCGGTGTGGTCAGGACAATGCTGGATATAGTTATTAACAGGCCTAGAAAATAAACCGCAGGCGTGGCTGAAGACCAGGCCCAACGAAAGAGTGCCCTGAAGCTACGCCCAGGGACGACACACAAAGTGGGTTGATGCGGTTCCCATCAGCCAAGTTACAGTTACCAGGATTGTGGCGTAAAGACTAAGCGCCACAGTGACTGCTTTCAAATTTTGTTGGGTTTTTGTAATTTTTGAGTTTTGTAACCTGTTTGAATTGTTAATTGTTAATTTTAAAGGTATCCTCAGTCCAGGAGTACTAAAGTTAACTAGGGGGGAATGTGGCAACCCAGGGGTCCTGTTGCCACAGTGGCATTGCCTCCCTCACAAGAGGTGATGCCATGCCTGGAAGCAAGCAGGGGTCCCCTAATCAGGTTTTGCTAAGCATGCAACACTTTCCTGGCTCCAGACCAGCAAGGGGAGTCCCTCCCCTTGGCAACTGGGATCTGGAGGCGGGGTTAGTGAGACTTAGTGTGAGGAGTTGAAGTCAGGACGTCAAAGAGAGAGGAGGTGGGAACTGGAGCTCACCCCAGAAGGACCAGCACAGAAGAACCGGACACCTGAGTCCGAGGCTGTGGGGCACTGAAGGCCCAGCAACAGAAACCGGAGGGCTGGAGATTGCAGGTCTCCTGGCCCCATCAGATGCCCGGAGGCTCAGCAGCACCGCAGGGTCCAGCACCGCCACGTGGGAGCGATGCACCAGCAAGGCCCGAGCTGCCTGCCATACGGGTGAGCACAGAACTGTTGCACTCAGGGACGAGGGCCACCGCACAGCTACAAGCAGCAGGGCCAAAGAGTTTAGTGGAAAGGGAAGGCCTCCAACTTCACCTGGCAAGGAGGATTCTTTACTTGCTTCCAGGCTGCCCGGACTTCCACTTCTAGCCAGTAGCCTGTACCCTAGTCCTGGCTTGTCTACTCATCAGCAGTAAAGATAAGAGGAAACCGCCATTAAGTTGTGGACTGATTATTGCTGCACCATCAACCCCTGCACTACGACTCCCAGCACCACCTATAACATCCACACTGCCCTGGAGCTAAGCTCTACCTGTGGAGAGCCACACCATCCCTGCTGCACTAACATCAGCTCCAGAGGTCCTGCTCCGCAGCGGCGTCTCCCTGTAGCCGCACACCACAGGTGGCGTCACAAACTTTATACAAACACTATAAATCCCCTATAAATAAACCCCTTTTATTGACTGCCCTGGGTCACGGACTGGGTCACCGCCACTGTGACATCCCCCAGCATCTACCGGCCCGGCACCAGGTACCCCAAGGCCCAGGGGGCGCGTCACATGCGGCTTCATTAAATGCAACTGTTCAACTGTTCATGAGGACTCGTGTCAAATGTGTCTGGTCAGCAAGTGAATCCAGCTACATGTCTGTGCCTGAGGGCAAGTACCCCTGTATGACTGAGAGAAGCTGCAGCACATGGTCTATGGTCACCCTGAGTAAACGGTTTCCCCAAGATTCCAAAGAATTCATGAAACCCGTCTCGCCCCTATCTAAACCTAGCGGTGTGCATGTAACAAAATCTTTCTATTTCTCTCTGAGGTCTCTCCAGAACGCAGGTCACAATAAACAGACAGGTTATAAAAGAAGAACAATATACTTATGTTGCCCCTCTCCTGTCGCTGCCCAGTCCTCCGCTGGCTCGCTTACTCCCTTTCTCCCATCTGACTTCACTCTTCAGAGCCTCCAGTACTCACTAGGACTTAAATGACGTCCTGTTGAGCGTCACCCAGCGATGTCATGATGTCTCTTGATGCCTAATGAGCATTGAATTGCAAAAATTTGGGTTCTGGAAAATCCAATTTTTTGTGAAATTTGAAGCAGAGAGACAAAAACAAGACAGCCCCCAAAAAGGGAATGGTATTGTGGTATCTAGTTTTGCATTTTGCATGAGTTCTTGTAAATACTGCTATCATAAAGCGGTATTCTTCAGCCCATTCAGGTTGCACAGGTTGTCCAGTGCCTACAGGATAGCAAGAAGGTTTGCCCTGTCTTTCAGCACAGTCTCCAGAGCATAGAGGAGATACCAGGACACTGCCTGTGGCACATTATTATTATTATTTATTATTATAGCTCCATTTATTCCATGGTGCTTTACATGTGAAAAAGGGGGTATACATAGCAAACACAATTGCAAAAATCTTGAACAAAAACGCAATGGCAAACTGGTACTGGAGGAGAGAGGACCCTACCTGCGATGTCTCACAATCTTCAAGGGATGGGTGAGGATACAGTAGGTGAGGGTAGAGCTGGTCATGCAGCGGTGTGGTGGAGCAATGATTACTGCAGGTTGTAGGCTTTTCGGAAGAGGTGGGTTTTCAGGTTCCTTTAGAAGGTTTCCACGGTAGGCGAGAGTCTGATGCTTTGGGGTAGAGAGTTCCAGAGTAGGGATGCACAGGAGAAATCTTGTATGCGATTGTGAGAAGAAAAGATAAGAGGGGAGTAGAGAAGGAGATCTTGTGAGGATCGTAGGTTGCGTGTAGGTGTGTACCGGGAGACTAGGTCACAGATGTATGGAGGAGACAGGTTGTGGATGGCTTGGTATGCCACTGTTAGGGTTTCGAACTGGAGTCTCTGGGCAATGGGGAGTCAGTGAAGCATTTGACAGAGAGGAGAGGCCGGGGAGTAGGCGGGAGGCAGGTGGATTAGTCGGGCAGCAGAGTTTAGGATAGATTGGAGGAGTACGGGAGTGTTAGCGGGGAGGCCACAGAGCAGGAGGTTGTAGTAGTCGAGGCGGGAGATGATGAGGGCGTGCACTAGTGTTTTTGCAGATTCATGGTTGAGGAATATGCGGATCCATGTTTTTGAGTTGGAGTCAGCAGGAAGAGGAAAGGGCTTTGATATGTGGTTTGAAGGAGAGGCTAGAGTCCAGGGTTACTTTGAGGCAGCGAGCTTATGGGACTGGGGAAAGTAGACAGCCATTGATTTTGATGGATAGGTCAGATGGGGGGGCTGAGTGATATGGGGGAAAGATGATGAATTCTGTTTTATCCATGTTAAGTTTTAGAAATCTAGCAGAGAAGAAGGATGAGATAGCGAACAGACATTTTGGGGTTCTGGTGAGCTCTGTATAATAACCCCACCCACACCACTGATTGGCAGCTTTCTGTGTACACTGTATATAAACTGCCAATCAGTGGTGGGGGGCGTGGTTGGACTACCTGGCAGCAGGTTTACTAGTCCTCTAGTGATAATCTTCTGCTGATAAAAGTGTGATTTTTATCAAAACTACAACAAACAGCCCTGTAAGTGAGACGTCCCTAGAATCAGGGTCTTTGTCTCTACATCATGCTGCTCTCAACAACAACCAATATATAGTACATCTGACAAGGGGTCAATGTGTTAAAAAAGACCTTTATTATAACAATTTGGGTATATGGCGGCAAAAGAAAAGAGCACACACACATATATATAGTAATACCATATAATAGTGAGGAGGTATAATGTAAATATTTGAATTGCAGAGACATCAGGGCTGGATAGTAGTAGCTCCAATTGTGCTAATGCATACTGATAGTATATCCTAGGTCACATAGTAAAAGGATATAATCCTAAATAATAAAAGCCAATATAGGCATTCCCAAGATAATGACCTTTTGGTATATACATATATCAAGGGATGTATTATATCCAAGTAGGTTAATTCCCAAGTAACAATAATGTTGTATTGGCTTCATTCATACCTGGTATATATTGTCTGCACGTCTTGCAATAGCTCTGGGCTCGGTGGTCCTACTCCTAGTGTGGCGCTCACCCCATCATGCTGCTCTCAGATTAGCCAAGAAAAACCTGCTGACAGATTCCCTTTACAAATAGCTGAAATGGCTCCTAGATACCAGAGAAGGAAAACTTTATTAAAACGGTTTTGTTTCCTAAATAGAAAAGCAAATTAAACACCACTGGATAATGTGGTGTGTGAAACCGTCCATTGGATTGCTGTTTCGGGTGGGCTCAGGAGCAGCGCCCCCATCCTACACAGCCAACATCTTGCTGTAACAGCAGCGGCCAGAGCGGAGCGTGAATCACTGTTTAACCATTTATATGCCGTCAATCACTGATGGCAAGTTAAATAGCGCAATCGCCGGTACGCTATGCAATGTTACTAGAATTTTTTTTTTACTTTTCCATCTCCTTGAATTACTTGTTGTGGTTTGCGGATCCATTGACTGGCCAAGTGGAAGGGCTGCAGCCGATCATTCATGTACGTAGCAGATACACATTTCCATGTGTAAATAGGCCCTTATATAAATCAATCAATAGAACGTATACCTGGATATCTAGGTTTATTCTTTGCATACATTTAAAGAGGTATAAGTCATGGCATATTACTAGGATGTCATTCTTGGGGGTCTGACAGCCTAATTTAGAAAGAAGTGGATGCATTATTTTCCCCTCACCCATGACAACACACCTTGAGAGAGGGATCCGCCCCACCAAGGACAGGAAACAGTCTGAAATAAAAGGGCGGTACCTTTCCCTCGCTTCAGTTGGTTTCCTGTCCTTGATGGGAACCTGTCTGAAGAAAGGTGTCTTCTTACCTGGGCCCGTTCCGGTGTGGAAGAGCGGGCACCTGCCTGTGCACAGGGCATCCGGGTCCCAGAAGCGCCGTCTGCGGTTCCCTGGAGCCGTGTTCGAGCAGGCGCAGGCGGTGAGGAGGGCTCCGGCTCCCCGCAGACTGCTGCGCTGTCCTCTCCCTGCCGCAGGCTCCTGGCTGGGAGCAGCGTCTTCCGGGTATGACGCGCCTGACGTCACGGCGCTGTGCACGCTTGGACAGGCATGCCCGATGACGTCGGGGGCGGCACCCGGAACCAAGATGGCGGCGCCCTGTAAACGCTTGCTGGCCGTTTTTTTTCAAAGATCGGCTGGTGGGTGTCAGGAGGGGGGAGGACACATGGACCGGAGGAGGTCCGGATGTGCCCTATTTAAGATGGGGGGCTCCTGACAAGCGCTGCTTATACTCAAGCTCGGGTGTAGCAGCTATGGCAGACCAGGACAGCTAGGAGCAGCAGCAGCTGACCCCTCCACCGCATCAACGCCAGCGGAAGAAGCAGTCGGACACCTCGCACACGGACGGCCGCTCCAGCAACCGCAGCGGCAGCAGGAGGAGTAAGGTGTCGGACGCTTCAGGGCCATCCAGAAGGGATTCGTCTTATGTCCCGCCACAGCCTCAAAATCCGGTACCCTTTTGTGACTTCAGGGGTGAGTGATCTTCGTGAATGTCACTTAATAGTAATGGAAAGTTATTATGTGCTTCATTCCTTAGGAACCTAAGAAGAGTAGCGGCAAAAAGAAGCACAGGGTTTGCGCCTTATGCCAGGCCCCCCTTTCCATAGATTGGCAGAAACAGCTTTGTGCAAGCGGTATTAACCAAACGATAGCGGAGAGCACCCCGGATTTCGCTTCTAATTTGAGGTTCGTAATCCGTTCAGAGGTGCAGGATTCCCTGAAAGGCTTACTAAAGGGGACAAAGAGATCCCATAAAGATATCTCCTCCGACTATGATTTATCCTCCCAGTCAGAGGATCTTTGCCTCAGTGATTCGGCATCCTCCTCTTCATCAGACAGTGGTAGGACCTGTTTCCCTATTGAGGATACTGACAAGTTGGTCAGAGCGGTTAGATCTACCATGGGGTTGAGGGAGGAGAAGGCAGCCAGGTCCCTGGAAGATATGTTCGCAGGCCTGGAGGAAAAAAAGATGCTCCTTTCCAGTGAATCCCCAAATTCAGACCCTTATAGACCTGGAATGGAGGAACCGGAGAAATCAGGAGTATTGCCCTCATCCTCTAAAAGGAGGTACCCCTTCAAGGATAATGTCTCTGAGTCCTGGGACAAAATTCCTAAAGTTGGCGGGTCTGTCGCCCGATTATCCAAAAGATGGTCCCTACCCCTGGAAGATTCAGGCAGTCTAAAGGATGCTCTGGATAACAAGGCAGATTCCTTCCTCCGTCACACCTGGGAAGCAGCAGCAGGGGGCCTGAAGCCAGCGGTAGCAGGCACTTGTGTCGCTAGGTCACTTATAGTGTGGCTTCAGCACAGACGAGCTAAAGGATAAAAAGATGTCCAGAGATAAAATCCTCTCCAATCTGCCTTTGCTACAAGCAGCATCTGCTTTTTTGGCCGACTCCTCAGCGGATTCAGTTAAACTCGCTGCCAGGTCTGCAAATTTGTCTAATGCTGCAAGACGAGCCCTGTTGCTCAAGGGTTGCCCGAGAGACCTACAATCTAAGCATAAGCTTTGTTCTCTTCCTTGTGATGGTAAACTTTTGTTTGGCCAAAAACTGGACGAGTTTTTGGAGAAGGTTGGCGACAGAAAGAGAGGTTTCCCAGGGTTCACGGGGGAAACAAAAAGGTCCTATTTTCGGAGGAAGAGATTTAACCGGGGTTGCCCTCCGGGATAAAGGAAAAGATGGGAGCCCAGATCTAAAAAGGACTCTGGTTACATGTTTGGAGGACCATCCTCCAGTTCCAAAAAATCTCCCCAATGACGCGATGCTAGAGGTCAGGGGAAGGCTTTCCCATTTTATCCCAGCTTGGGAAGCCATCACTTCAAATCCCTGGGTGTTGGATATCATAAAGAACAGCCTAAAGATACGCTTCTGTCAGGTCCCTCACCGAACCTTCATGATCACCTCCAGGAGGAAGTCCAGGGAGGAGCAGATGGCTCTAGAATCAGAGGTATTAGACTTAGTCAACAAGCAGGTCCTTCACGAAGTTCCAGTTTCACAATGGGGACGGGGATTTTATTCCCCCCTGTTTGTGATAAAAAAAACAAATGGGTCCTTAAGGACCATTGTCAACCTCAAAAGTCTAAATCAGCTGATAATCAACCAGACTTTCAAGATGGAATCAGTGAACTCTGCAGTGAAACTCTTACACCACAATTGTTTCATGGCAGTCATCTACCTAAAGGATGCCTACTATCACGTCCCAATCCATCCAGACTACCGGAAGTACCTAAGGGTAGCCCTGTTCATCCAAGGGCAATTGAGACATTTCCAATTCACTACCCTACCTTTTGGACTCTCGATAGCACCGAGAGTATTTACAAAGGTTATAGCGGAGGTGACAGCTTTTCTCCGAAGCAAGAACGTGGTGATTGTTCCAAATCTGGATGACTTTCTGATATTAGGGAAATCGGAGGACCACTGTTCCTCTCAACTTTTAGAGGTCAGGACAGCTTTACATCACCTGGGGTGGTTAATAAATATTCAAAAATCAAAGCTATCCCCCTCAAGGACTCAGATCTTTCTGGGCTTGACCCTAGATTCCCAACGCCAATCCTGTTTCCTCCCGGAAGACAAGGTTTGCAAAATAATCAGCCTGGTCTCAAGGGCAATAAGGTCTCCCGTGATGTCCTTGAGAGAAGCAATGTCCCTACTAGGCTCCATGACTTCCTGTCTCCCGGCAGTCAAATGGGCCCAGAGCATATGAGGCTTCTTCAGTGGGACCAGCGTCATCAAACCTAAAAGAGCTTTTGGCAGTGGAGAAATCCTTGATAGGCTTCCTTCCCCACATACAGGGTCGCCATGTCCAGATCAGGTCCGACAATCGGACGACAGTGGCATATATAAATCACCAGGGAGGAACAAGATTTCGCTCCCTTATGGTAGTGGCAAACAGGATCCTGCATCTAGCAGAACAACATCTCCCATCCCTCAGTGCTCTTTTCATCCGGGGGGTAGAAAATTCAAGAGCAGATTTCCACAGTCGCCACACTTTAAGACAAGGAGAGTGGCCTCTAAACCCGATAGTCTTCCAACAGATTATCCAGCTATGGGGGTCACCGGACATAGATTTGTTCGCCACCAGGGCGAACAGGAAGGTGGAGAGATTCTGTTCACTAAATCCAACAGAGAATCCCTATGCTGTAGACGCTCTCCACATTCCCTGGAAGTTCAGGAAGGCCTACGCGTTTCCACCGATAGTGATGATCCCGGCAGTTGTGAGGAAAATTCGGGAGGAGGGGGCGAGGATAATCAGATCCCTGGGTCCTGCCTGACAGGCCGGACCTTCTCATCCAGGGGCCAATATTCCATGCACAAGCCAAAGGTTTCCATCTGGCGGCTTGGAATTTGAGAGGTTGCTACTGAGCAATAAGGGGTTTTCACCAGGCCTAGTTTCTACCCTGTTGGGTAGTTGAAAGCCCATAACAACTAAAATTTATTCCAGAATCTGTTGAAAATTCCTGGATTTTATAGACTCCCCATTGTCGGATAAACCTCCAGTTAGAGAAGTCCTAGAGCTTTTACAAAAGGGACGTGACCTAGGGTTGGCTACGGGAACACTTAAAGTTCAGGTGTCCACCCTAGGGGCGATCTATAATTGTAACCTGGCAGGGATCAGATGGGTCTCTAGATTCATTAAATCCTGTTCCAGAGCTAAGCCAGTTCGGGCTCTTCCTCCCTGGGACCTGAATTTGGTTTTAAATGCACTCTCTGGCGACCCATTTGAACCCCTGCAGGTTATCTCTCCAAAGATCCTCACCCTCAAAACCATCCTCTTAGTGGCCCTAACGTCGGCCCGTAGGGTGAGTGACCTGCAGGCCCTTTCTGTTGATCCCCCATACACCCAAATTCATGATGACCGGGTCGTCCTGCGTACAGATCCGGCGTACCTTCCAAAAGTTGTATCCAGATTCCACTGTAATCAGGAGATTGTACTTCCCTCTTTCTGCAGTAACCCTAACCCCGGGGAGGTTAGGTTCCACAATCTAGATGTTAGAAGGGCATTACTACAGTACATAGACATGACTAGTCAGTGGAGGAAGGACAAGTCCTTGTTTCTGGCCTTTCAGGGGAGTAGGAAAGGTCACGGGGTATCAAAGGGAACTATTGCTAGGTGGCTTAGGGAGGCCATTTGTCTAGCTTATACATCTACAGGTGTTCCGGCACCGGACGGTATTAAAGCTCATTCCACCAGAGCTGTTGCAACCTCCTGGGCAGAGAGAGCAGATGTCTCGATTGACCAGGTATGTAAAGCTGCTACTTGGTCTGCACCATCCACCTTCTACAAGGACTATCGGTTGGATCTATCCTCCTCTGACCTTACCTTTGGGAGAAGGGTACTTCAGGCGGTGGTCCCTCCCTAGGGTGCTCATATTTTCCAAAATTCTCTCAAGGTGTACTGTCATGGGTGAGGGGAAAACACCAAGGTTACTTACCGAGAGCCGGTTTTTCCTGAACCCATGACAGCACCCGTAGTTCCCCCCCCCCCCATCTTTCTCACGCCCCGGTGAAGTACTTTACATTTTGGGTGATTTTATATTTATTTATATATATATTTATATATATATTTATATATATATATATATATATATATATATATTGTAGGTGTTGGTTATGTGTGTAACCTTTTCTGGAGGTCCTCTCAATGCTCTGTAATCCAACTGAAGCGAGGGAGAGGTACCGCCCTTTTATTTCAGATGGTTTCCTGTCCTTGGTGGGGCAGATCCCTCTCTCAAGTTGTGCTGTCATGGGTTCAGGAAAAACCGGCTACCGGTAAGTAACCTTGGTGTTTTTTTCACGCTCTCAATTTAACAATTTGAGTACAGTTGGATCTATTGGTTTTTTTTGCACTATGGGTGGGTGGTTGGGAGCACAGCTGTGCAGGAAAAAAAAAAGCTTCTAGGTTCTCAATTCGTTCATTCTTTGGATCGGTGGCGGAACCAGAGGTCAGACCATCGCCAATCAAAATATTATATCCCTTCACACTCATCATTGCTCCCAATTAACAATTTGAGTACGTGCATATTTTTTTTAGGGTATTTTTTTTTAGGGTATTTTTGCGCAATGGGTAGGAGCACAACTGTGCAGGAAAAAAAGCTGATAGGTTCCCCATTCCTTCATTCTCAGAATCAGTGGATGGAACATCGCCAATCACAATATTATATCCTTCTCACTAATCGTTGCTCCCAATTATCAATTTGATTATGTTTATACCTATTGTTTTTTTAGGGGTTTTTTTTTGCACTGTGGGTGGGTGGTTGGGAGCACAGCTGTGCAGAAAAAAAAGCTGATAGGTTCCCCATTCCTTCATTCTCAGGATCAGTGGTGGAACCAGAGTGTGGATCATCTCCAATCAAAATATTATATCCTTCACACTCATCGTTGCTCCCAGTTAACAATTTGAGTACGGTTGAACCCAATGTGGTTTTTTAGGGTTTGGTTTTTTTTGCACTATGGGTGGGTGGTTGGAAGCACAGCTGTGCAGGAAAAAAAAAGCTGATAGGTTCCCCATTCCTTCATTCTAAGGATCGGTGGTCGGACCATCGCCAATCACAATATTATATCCTGGCAATATGCCATAATATTATATACGGAGTGGTCCTCCTGGCAGTTGCCGTGATCCTCTATTCCTTACCTGCTACCTCTATACTGTATATGAAATGACAATATGTGAGAAATATTAATAATGTTGCTCTCATTTTCTAAAAAAAACAGGTTGGAACACAAACTCTCAATTAGTTGTTTTTTTATTTGTTTACCAATCTAAAATGTCCACTTTGAGGCACCAGAGATAAATGCTGGCATATAATGTACAATGCTCCCGTCCCTAGCAGTTGGCGTGTATCAGGCGACATCGCAGGATCTTCAAGTAGCTGTCAATCTGGTGGGAATCTCTGCGGAAACAGTGAAGCAAGTGGTAGACGGGGAACATGTAGGAATCGCCCTGTGGCGCCGTTACATCGATTGGCCCAAACCACTGGGGGTAAACGTCTTCTAGATCAGTCAGCATCTGCAATAAACAATGGGTGAATGCGGGTCTAGAATTTGGTTGGAGTAAAGGTACAATCTAATACTACAATTATCCAAACGTTGTGCCTATTACAGCATTACCACCAGTCACAAGCAAACTCAATATCTTCCTAAAAGGAAAAATATTGTGGATGGACATTCTTTCTAAAAGGGAATCTGTCAGCAATATGATGTAGGTGCTGAGACCCTGATTCCAGCGATGTGTCACTTACTAGTCTGTGTTTAGCTGTTTCGATACAATAAGTGTTTTATCAGAAGGAGATTATCACTACAGGACTAGGGACCTTGTGCTTCCTAGTCAACCTGCTCTAATACAATCAACAGTGATAGTATCAAAATGACAGCATGCAGACCAACAAGTGACATATCGCTGGAATCAGAATTTCTGCCCCTACGTCATGCTGCTCTCGGATTACATAAAAACCTGTTGACAGATTCCATTTAAAGAGAATTTATTGTTACACTTATTGCCACTTCTCAGCCACTCTATGGTTTACTCAGTCAGTTCCGCTTTGGTTTATACTCGTACCATATAGCCTAAATTCATGACCTACGTGAAGGAAGAGAGGATGTGTGTGATAATAATGCTGCTTACTCTCCAGAGATCCTGTCTATTCCTCCTTGAAGAATCCTGGTGTGTTCCTCAGCTTCTGTCACTTTTTTCACCATGTTATTTGGCGCCCCCATGGACAAGTACTGCAGGGGTTGGGTCCAAGAGCGCAATCATTTCTTTCTAAGGCTCAGCAAGTCTTCGTGCTGTGGAAGCAGTAGACATCAGTTAGGAGGGATATCAGGCTGAGAACGTATAGAAAATCATATGCCGAAAAGGGAATGTACCAGAAGTTGTGGATGCAAGAAAGTGCCCATGATTCCACTCCTCCGGGTCACACGAAGTGATGCAATACCCAGTGGTTGGTTAAGAAGCCATTTATTTAGAAGCTAAAATAAGAGGCGTTTCCTGGACGTCCTGTCCACTTCATCAGTGCATAGCTTGTGTCCGGTATAGCAAGGAGTGGACATATATATACAAAAAATGGGAAAAAAAACTGCCGCCAAAACAATGTGGCCATTAAGGCAGAAAAATACAATCAATAAAAAGGCAGAAATTTGAGTATCCATCAATGTATATATGCATCGGGAATAAAATATTGCTAGCATGATTAAAAATTAATTAAAAACCGATATAGTTCAATGCTAAAAAAATATAATGAAAAATTAAATATATATATATGTATAATTCCTGAAGGGCAAATTGAACCTGCTGTATTGCGATCAAATGGATCATGGTTAGATCCTAATCATGGTACAACCCTCTAAGCCACGGGTGCTCATGTATATTGTGATTGATCTTGTTCTGATAGGAAGTAATAAACGGATATTAGACGATATATCTAACTTATACGTACATACTAAACAAAATAATTTTAATTCTTCTTATAATAGAATATGTGATCGTATCGGCAACATGAATCATTTCTTTAGGAGTGTGTCCGTATTATCGGTGTAGTACTAGAGAATAGTCGTGCGCATTAATGTCCACTAGGTGGTATGATGAGCACTGAAAGTGTCCTAGGGAATGGTGCAGACTACTGGGAACAGAACGCAATGATCATAAGAAGAAAGGAAACTGAACTCAGTGAAACCCTGGATCGGGACAGTGGATCAAGAACAAGCCAAGACACATGTTCCTGACCATGTAGAGGACAATTATATTTGTCAGTGCTTTCAAATAAAAACCTCTGATATTTCATTGAGACCCCAAGGTTTCCAAGTATTTAGTTGATCTATCCAGTATATCTCTTTCCTATTGAGACCCTGAATTCTATTGGGAGTGGTGCATGGAATATGCTCTATGGGCAGGATTTTAAGACACCCAAAGTCTTTATTGTGATTAGTGTTGAGCCATCCCCGTAGTGTTCGAGTTCGGTTCGGTTCGTCGAACACCTTCGAACACCGTTAAAACCAATGGCAGGCAAACAAAAACACATAGAAACACATAGAAAACACCTTCAAAGGTGTCCAAAAGCTGACAAACTGCTCAGAAGACACAACTAACACATGGAAAAGTGACAAGTACATATAGTCATGCGAAAAGAAAAGAGGTGGAGGAGTAAAAGGAGGGGGAGACACAGATATAGGCATGTCATGCCCTTCTAAAATCCAAAAAGTGAGAAGCCGACACGGCCAGTCTGTTCCTGCCCGTGCCACCTCCGTGTCGCCGGGTTTGTGCCAGAGCCGCGGTGAACCCTGACGGCCAGCCCCCCTCTCCCAATACTGGTGCCTGTCCGCTGGTGGGTCGAGCGAGCCCCCCTGTGGTGGAGGCAGCTCTAAGCTTTTTAATTTAAATTGTCTCTCTAATTTGAATGAATACACTTTAAATCCATTTACAAGGATCTATTGGAGGGCAAGTCTCATGCCAGCAGCCGCGTAATTCCAGCTCCAGTAGCGTCCACTAAAGCTGCTGCAGTTAAAAAGCTTTTATAAGGATCAAGCTCGGCTGTCCACCGCAAGGCATCCTACTGCCAGTCCCAGCCCCTATGCCTTGGGGTGCCTCCTGATGCTCTTCACTGAGTATCCCATGGTCCCGAAGCATTTCCTTTGCAAAAATTAAGTGTCCAAACTACAGGTGGTGTAGCTTGCTTAACAGCCGGGATAATCCGCTGACTAGCAGACACTGCTACTAGGGGCAAAGTATTTCCTGGGCTAGATGCAGTTAAAAATTTGTAATTAGATACTCTCGTTGGATGCTGAGAAAGCATTCCATAGAGTCTCCTGGCACGCCATATATGATTCTCTTAAAAAGCTTGGGGTAGGGGTCTAGGGGACCCTTTTATAGCCAAAATCACGGCCCTGTATCACAATACGTCACCTAGGCTGAAGATAAATGGAACTGTAGCACCCTGAGGGCTCGGTTGCTACAGAGGTATTGCACCTCACCCAGAGGTGTGATATCTCACTCTCAGGTAAGGATGGAGTGTGGATCAGGACCCGACACCTGCATGCATTACACCACATTGCCGTGGGGCAGGGCGACCAATATGCCTCTGAGATGGGCACGACAGTCCCTGTCCCTGGCTGGAGTGGGGGGAGGGAACACTGAGGAAGGGGAACCCTGTAGTGCAGGAGCAGGGAGGAAGCAGTTCCTGGGTGCATTGAGAAGGGAGTATAAAAGGTGGGCACCATCTTAGTTCAGTGCAGAGAAGTCTGAGCAGAAGTGGCAGGGAGCAGGGGCTCTGCATGAGCTCTGCTCTGGAGGCGGGCCTAGTAACAGAGGCCCAGGCCTGGAAGAGGGAGAAGTAAGGAAGAGGAGCGGAGAAGGCTCCAGGAACGAGGAATGAAGGGATCCCAGGGGTGCGGACGGGCGAGTCGCCACCGCACGCCCGAATCCACCTGCGTGGAGGGGTCAGGTCAAAGGGGGAGACCGGTCCCCGAAACTAGTGGAGGCAGGAAACGACCCTCAGCTAGAAACCGGAGGCTGTGACATTTTATGTGGCGCAGCCCCTCACTACACCCGCTAGGAAGGCACCACATAGGGTCAGGGAAACTGGCGCCAAGTTTACCAAGAGGAGGCCCGAGGCAGCCGGACAGAAGGGTTGGTAAGAAAGGCCAGACAAAGGACACACAAAGGGGGTCCTGTGAAGCGCACCAAAGTTATCTGGGAGTTGTCTGAGCCCCTCACCTGGTGAGCACAGTACGACGTGGGCAGCCGTTACCTGCAGACGTGGTCTGGATAATAAGAACTGTGAGTAAAGGCCCTGGACTGCATCACTGACTCCGTGTCGTTACTGCTGCTGCCCTGCACCATCACCCCCATCCTCCGCATACACTGCCCTGAGGCTATACTCCTCCCGTGGGGAGTTATGCTACGCTCTGCTGCACCCACAACACCAGCCTCAGCGGTCTGCCCTGCAGCGGCGGTTCACTCTGACCGCAATCCACGGGTGGCATAGTCAGACATTTAAACATCAAAACCACATAAATAGTTCCGCCACTGGTTTGACCGCCCTGAGCCACGGAACCGGGTCGCCGCCACGAAGACTACAACCACCAGCATCCACCAAAAAGGGTCCGGCTCCGGGTGTCCCAAGGCCCAAGGGGTGCATCAGAACATTTTCATCACCTTTCACAATCACCAATGGGACAAAGCAGGGATGTCCTCTGTCCCCTCTATTATACATCCTAGTGACGGAGCACCTGCTCTCATCAATTCGCCATAACCCCAATATTAGGTGGATTGAGGTGGGAGGCACCGAGTACAAGTGCTCTCTATTTGCTGATGATGTCCTAGTATATATCACTCAATCACATATATCCATCCATGCTGTTATGGCTGAAATAGATCACTTTGTTACATGGTCAAATTTTAAAATCAATGCAGCGAAGTCTGAGGCCCTCGATGTCTCCCTCCCCAAATCCATATAGGATTCCATCCAGTCCAACTTTCCCTTTGCCTGGCCCTCACAGGGTATCAAATACTTAGGAATTCCTATTCATAGAGACCTCTCCCATCTATGTTATCTTAATTTTGGGCCCTTTATTGAACAACTCCATACAGACCACGGTTGGCAAGTTAGAACTGTAAGATTCACTACGTGAACCACTGGTGTTTTGTGGAAAAGCACATGTACACTGTGTTCCAAATTATTATGCAAAAAGTGTTTAGGAGTGATAAGGGAAGAATTTGTTTGTTTGTCAGTTAAACTCATTGATGGTGATGTGTGTCAGGGCTCTTTATATCACTGTAAGCAATTGCAGACACCTGTGCTAATTAGTTTGGCAGGTGTGTCCAATGAAAGGCAAGACTACTTAAGAAGGCTGTCTCACATTATTAAGCAGCCTACATTTTCTGCCAAAATGGGAAAGAAAAAGGATGTGTCGGCTGCTGAGAAGCAACAAATTGTGGAGTGTTTAGGTCAAGGCATGACTACAATCAACATTGTGCGATGATCAGGATGAAGTGTCTTGGCAATCAAGAAGTATGTAGCTGATTCACAGTACACACGTGTGCGTGCTGATAAGGGCAAATTGAGAACTCTTTCCTACAGGCAATTACGTCAGGTTAAAAGAGCAGCGGCAAAAAAGCCTTGTCATAGCAGCAGACAAGTTTTTGAAGCTGCTGGTGACTCCAACGTCCCCGAACAACAAGATGCAGGGTCCTTCAGAGGTTTGCAGCTGTGCATACGCCATCCTGTCGACCTCCTCTATCCACTTCACACAAGCAGAAACGGCTCCAGTGGGCTAAACATTACATGAAGACTGATTTCAAAACTGTTTTGCTCACGGATGAGTGCCGTGCAGCGCTCAATGGTCCAGATGGATGGAGTGGAGGATGGCTGGTTGATGGACACCACACGCAAACACGGCTACAGCGCCAACAAGGAGGAGGTGGAGTAATGTTTTGGGTTGGAATCATGGGGAGAGAGATTGTCGGCCCCTTTAGGATCCCTGAAGGCGCTAAAGATGAACTCCATAATGTATGTGGATTTTTTCAAACAGCACTTCTTGCATTGGTTCAAGAAGAAGAACCGTGTATTTCACAGCAAGATCATTTTTTTGCATGATAATGCACCATCTCATGCTGCACATAAAACATCTGCATCTCTGGCTGATATGGGCATAAAAGGGGACAAACTTATGGTGTGACCCCCATGCTCCCCTGACCTCTACCCCATTCAGAACCTCTGGAGCATCATCAAAAGGAGTGTCTATGATGGCGGGAGGCAGTTCACATCTAAGCAACAGCTCTGGGAGGGAATTCTGTCCTCATGCAAAACAATTGAAGCAGAAACCATCCAAAACCTGACAAATTCAATGAACGAGAGAGTTCAGAAGCTCCTTTCGAACAAGGAGTCCTATGTGAAAATGTAACATCACCTAGAATAAAGTTTTGAGTTGAAAACTGTTTGATTTCAGTTTCTAATAACCTGCTAATGCTTATAATTTCAAAAATGACCATTTTTTTGGTCTTTATTAAAATGAAAAGGTTGATCGAAAAGTTTGGGGGATCTAAGAGTGTGGCAACCCAGTAGTCATGATTACTTCGAATTCTGACAATATGAGGGTCATGTTGCAGGTACTGCAGCAAGAAGGCACTTATGTGTCTTGCGCATCTCGGAGCCCCAAAATTATTTTCCGGGCTAGATGCAGCTAAAAATTATTATTAATTTTAAATCTGGTGGAGCTTAGTATAGATGGCCTAATAGGATCAGTGCTGCACACTGCTACAAAGCCCAAATTATTTTCCAGCCAAGATACAGATAAACATGATTAGTAATTTTAAATCTGGTGGAGCTTATTATAGATGGCCTAATAGAATCAGTGCTGCACACTGCTACAAAGCCCAAATTATTTTCCAGCCAAGATACAGATAAACATGATTAGTAATTTGAAAGCTTAAAACGGTTGGTAGGGTGATTTTAACCAATCATCAAGCTTTTACTCTCCCCAGGATGACGCAGGGGTAGAAAAGTCGTTTCGGATCCATGATGTGTTCATCTTTATGAACGTGAGCCTGTCTACATTATCAGTGGAGAGCCGCGTGCGCTTATCTGTCAGCACACCACCAGCAGCGCTGAACACACGTTCAGACAGAACGCTGGCTGCGAGGCATGACAAGATCTCCAAGGCGTAAGTGGCTAGCTCTGGCCATTTATCCAGATTGGAAGCCCAAAAAGAGCAAGGGTCCAGTGACACAGTCATGGCTTCAATGTTTACTTGGAGATACTCCTGTACCATCGTCTCTAGGCGTTGACTATGTGTCAGACTTGTCTCCTGTGGCCTTGCAAAGGATGGGCTAAAAAAGTGGTGAAATGATTCCGCAAAATTGATGTTACCAGCAGATACTGTGGTTCTTTTACGGTTTGAGTGCTGAACACTTGACGGTCCCACGGTTGGCAAGTTGGAACTGTGAGATTCACTACGTGCACCACTGGTGTTTTGTGGAAAAGCACATGTAAGATTCTGCAACAGTCTCTGCTGATACTCCTGCATGCGTGCATCCCTTTCTATGGCAGGAATAATTTCGGCAAATTTACTTTTGTACCGGGGATCTAACAGTGTGGCAACCCAGTAGTCAGGATTATTTCTAATTCTCACAATTCGAGGGTCATGTTGCAGGTAGTGCAGCAAGAAGGCACTCATGTGTGTTGCGCATCCAGAAGCACCAAGTCCCTGTTGTGTTGGTGGCAAGGTAACAATCATGCTTCCTTCCTCTGTCCTCTCCCCCCAACCTCGCACAACAGAAATGTGATCAAGGTCTCCCTCATCTGATGAGTCTTCCATCAGTTCGTCCTCCACTTCTTCCTGGGCTCCTGCACCTTCCTCACTAGTTTGGTTGCTACCATGCGCCCTGGTAAAACCATCTCCCCCCACCTTCACATGCCTGCCGCCTTGGTGCTGCCGACCGTCTGGATCTTGCAGATGTTAGCCCTTCCGCATACAACTCCTCCTCCTCTACTTCCTCCACCTCCTCTTGTGTCACCACCTGACTCCGAATTCTGTTTAACATGTGCTCCAGCATGTAAATCACCGGAATAGTCATGCTGATAATGGCATCGTCAGCACTAAACATCTTCGTCGCCATTTCAAAACTGTGCAGAAGGGTGCATAGGTCACTGATCTGAGACCACTCCTCCAGCGTGATTTGCCCCACGTCTGGATCTCGTTGGCCCAGGCTATACGTCAGAACGTATTGCACCAGGGCTTGTCGGTGCTGCCACAGTCGCTGCAACATGTGCAGAGTTGAATTCCACCGGGTAGGCACATAGCATTTTAGCCGGTGAAGTGGCAGGCCCAACGACTTCTGTAGAGATGTAAGTCGCTGAGCTGCGGGATGCGAACGGCGGAAGTGAGCACACAGCGACCGTGCCCTCTGCAGAAGGCCATCTAGTCTGGGATAGTGGGCTAAAAATTGCTGGACAACCAGGTTCAACACGTGAGCCATACAAGGCACGTGTGTGACATTGCCCCGGCGAAGGGCCGCACCCAGGTTTGCAGCATTGTCGCACACGGCCTTCCCTGGTTTCAGGTCCAGTGGAGACAACCATTCATGAAATTGGTTCTCCAGAGCTGACCACAACTCCTCAGCTGTGTGACTCACATTTCCCAGACATTTCAATGTAAAAACCGCCTGATGACATTGAGCCCTACTGCCAGCATAGTAAGGAGGTGCGCAGGATCCCTTCTGCGCAGTTAGAAAGCTTGTGGCATGACCAGACAGGCTTTGGGTGCAGGTGGAAGACCGAGAGGAGGTTGAGGAGGCAGAAGCAGTGGAGGAACTTTGACATAAAGAGGATTGACGCACAACTCGTGGGGACGGCAAGACTTGGACAGCAGCCCCTTGTCCTGCTGTCACCATAGTTACCCAGTGCCCAGTCAGCGACATGTAACGCCCCTGTCCATGCCTACTCGTCCAAGTGTCTGTGGTGAAATGCACCCTGTCACACACAGAGTTTCTCAAAGAAGCGGTGATGTTGTGTGCGACATGCTGGTGGAGCGCAGCCACACCTTTCTTTGAGAAGTAGTGCCGACTGGGCATCTGGTACTGGGGCACTGCGACGGACATGAGGTCTCGAAAATCCTCTGTGTCCACCAGGCGGAAAGGCAGCATTTCTGTAGCCAAGAGCTTGCAGATGGTGAAATTCAACCTCTTAGCTTTCTCATGGCTAGGAGGAAATGGTCCTTTACTTGTCCACATCTGAGGGACCGAGGGCTGGCTATTGTGCTTAGACGGGGTTGATAAGGGTGTCCCCGGCAAACTGCCGGTCTGTGAGGAAGATGCAGGCGGACATGTTAGGTTGCCTTGATCCAAAGGTGCTGCTATCGATGTCGGACAGCGCTCAACACCAGCTGGTGTTACCACCTCCAAAGAAAATGATGACCTGCCAATCACCCTGGCTGTTGCGGGTAAAGAGGTGGCAGGTCTGCGCCCCAAAACAGGTGTGACTACTGTCCCCCCAGTCACAGAGGATGAAGAGGCCGCGGATGCACAAGATATGGCAGACGGTGGTTGGCCCGGCCGGCTAGGCCGCATTGTAGCACACTGAGCTTCCCACTGCAACTTATGCTTCATGTCCATGTGCCGGTTCATGCATGAAGTACTCAAACTATGTATTTTTTGGCCTCTACTTAGCTTTTGCTGACAAATGTTACAGATAACACGAGTTGGGTCATCTTTATCGATCTGAAAAAATGCCCAGGCTATGCAAGGCTTAGCACCCATGCGACCTGAAGAGCCACCACGACTTGTGGTGAGAGGCAGAGTTGTGTTTGAGGATGCAGTTGTTGACGTGCTTCCAGTACTACGTCTCTGTCCAGGAAGGCGCAACCTGACCTCGTCGTCACTAGCATCTTCCTCCACCTCCTCTGCTGACCTCATCTCTTGGCTGACTGTGGGTTGACAGTAAGTGGGATCTCCAACCTCATCATCATCACCCTGTGCGTTATCACACCCGTCGTCCTCAGAGCCAACCTGTTCCTGCCCTGACAAAAACCTAAAGTTGTCGCTCCAATCAGGTATTTGAGTCTCATCATCGTCTTCCTCATTGTCTCCACCAACAGGAGTTACAGTTTGGGAATGAGGGTCTACATTATGGTCAGAACCTTCTGCATCTGGTCCTGGATCCGACTCATAAAGATTCTGGGCATCAGTGCAGATCATTTCCTCGTCTGGATTCACAGAAGCGCTGGAGCCGACCTCTGATTCCCAGGCTATAGTATGAGTAAACAGCTCTGCAGACTCAACCATCTGTTCTACCTCATACTCAGACGGGCAGCTGGAGATTTGGGAGCTGTGAGGAAGCAAGTGCGATTGGGGTGACACCTTTGAGGACTGGAGTATTTGTGATGTTGAAGTTGATGTGGAGGAGAGCCCACTTAAAGGAGCACTTGATATCCGTTGAAGCACCTGCTGTTTTTGTGCCTCATCTGGAATTTGTAGCGATTGGCGTGGCCGTAAGAAAGGGATCTTATCACATTGCCCGCTAAAAGAAGTAGACATTTTAGTTTGGCTGGAAGATGGTCTTTCTTCTGCAGATGTTACTGTTGCTTTAACACCTACCCCACGGACACAACCTTTTTTCCCCTTCCCAACACGCCTATTCCCCTTTCCACCAGCAGCAGGCCTTTTTCCACTCATTTTGGTGGTTAACTAATTCACAACTCTGGAGTTGTTTGCACAAAAAAACAATGGATGGGAACCGAGCAGAGCTGAGTGGCCAAACTGTGGTATTAGGCCAAAACTATTGGCTGGGTTAGATGCAGAAAAAAATTATATTCGATTTGAAACCTGATGGAGGTCAGTATAGATGGACTAATAGAACAAGTCCCACACACAGCTAGAAGCCCAAATATTTTTTCAGAGGTAGATGCAGAAAAAAAATATATTCAGTTTGCAACCTGATGGAGGTCTGTATAGATGGATTAATAGAACAAGTTCCACACACAGCTACAAGCCCAAATATTTTTTCAGAGGTAGATGCAGAAAAAAATTATATTCAGTTTGCAACCTGATGGAGGTCAGTATAGATGGACTAATAGAGAAAGTCCCACACACTGCTAGAAGCCCAAATATTTTTTCAGAGCTAGATGCAGATAAAAATTATTTTTAATTTGCAACCTGATGGAGGTCAGTATAGATGGACTAATAGAGAAAGTCCCACACACTGCTAGAAGGCCAAATATTTTTTCAGAGGTAGATGCAGAAAAAAATTATATTCAGTTTGCAACCTGATAGAGGTCTGTATAGATGGATTAATAGAGCAAGTCCCACACACAGCTAGAAGCCCAATATTTTTTCAGAGGTAGATGCAGAAAAAAAATATATTCAGTTTGCAACCTGATGGAGGTCAGTATAGATGGACTAATAGAGAAAGTCCCACACACTGCTAGAAGGCCAAATATTTTTTCAGAGCTAGATGCAGAAAAAAATTATATTCAGTTTGAAACCTGATGGAGGTCAGTATAGATGGACTAATAGAACAAGTCCCACACACAGCTAGAAGCCCAAATATTTTTTCAGAGGTAGATGCAGATAAAAATTATTTTTAATTTGCAACCTGATGGAGGTCAGTATAGATGGACTAATAGAGAAAGTCCCACACACTGCTAGAAGGCCAAATATTTTTTCAGAGCTAGATGCAGATAAAAATTATTTTTAATTTGCAACCTGATGGAGGTCAGTATAGATGGACTAATAGAGAAAGTCCCACACACTGCTAGAAGGACAAATATTTTTTCAGAGCTAGATGCAGAAAAAAATTATATTCAGTTTGCAACCTGATGGAGGTCTGTATAGATGGACTAATAGAACAAGTCCCACACACTGCTAGAAGCCCAAATATTTTTCAGAGGTAGATGCAGAAAAAAATTATATTCAGTTTGCAACCTGATGGAGGTCTGTATAGATGGATTAATAGAACAAGTCCCACACACAGCTAGAAGCCCAATATTTTTTCAGAGGTAGATGCAGAAAAAAAATATATTCAGTTTGCAACCTGATGGAGGTCAGTATAGATGGACTAATAGAGAAAGTCCCACACACTGCTAGAAGGCCAAATATTTTTTCAGAGCTAGATGCAGACAAAAAATTATTTTTAATTTGCAACCTGATGGAGGTCAGTATAGATGGACTAATAGAGAAAGTCCCACACACTGCTAGAAGGCCAAATATTTTTTCAGAGCTAGATGCAGATAAAAATTATTTTTAATTTGCAACCTGATGGAGGTCAGTATAGATGGACTAATAGAGAAAGTCCCACACACTACTAGAAGGCCAAATATTTTTTCAGAGCTAGATGCAGAAAAAAATTATATTCAGTTTGCAACCTGATGGAGGTCAGTATAGATGGACTAATAGAACAAGTCCCACACACAGCTAGAAGCCCAAATATTTTTTTAGAGGTAGATGCAGATAAAAATTATTTTTAATTTGCAACCTGATGGAGGTCAGTATAGATGGCCTAATAGAGAAAGTCCCACACACTGCTAGAAGGCCAAATATTTTTTCAGAGCTAGATGCAGATAAAAATTATTTTTAATTTGCAACCCGATGGAGGTCAGTATAGATGGACTAATAGAGAAAGTCCCACACACTGCTAGAAGGCCAAATATTTTTTCAGAGCTAGATGCAGAAAAAAATTATATTCAGTTTGCAAACTGATGGAGGTCAGTATAGATGGACTAATAGAGAAAGTCCCACACACAGCTAGATGCCCAATATTTTTTCAGAGGTAGATGCAGAAAAAATATATATTCAGTTTGCAACCTGATGGAGGTCAGTATAGATGGACTAATAGAGAAAGTCCCACACACTGCTAGAAGGCCAAATATTTTTTCAGAGCTAGATGCAGAAAAAAATTATATTCAGTTTGCAACCTGATGGAGGTCAGTATAGATGGATTAATAAAACAAGTACCACACACAGCTAGAAGCCCAAATATTTTTTCAGAGCTAGATGCAGAAAAAAATTATATTCAATTTGCAACCTGATGGAGGTCAGTATAGATGGACTAATAGAATGATGCTATGCCCAAAAGATTTTACTTCACTAGGTGCAGTAAAAAAATTGGTATTCTATACACAGGTGGTATATCTTGCAACACAGATAGGCTACTCCACTGACTAACACACTCTGCAATAGGCCAAAAAGGATTAGCTTTGCTAGATTCAGCCAAATGCTGTGAAAAAAACTTGCACAGCACTGGCACAGACCTGCCTGGCAAAAACTGATAGGAACTGATGTAACCTAGTCCTGAAAAGGACTGCAATTACAATTAGTCTTTACTCCCACAATCTATCTATTTAAGAGCACAGACCTCCCTGATAAAAGTCGTAGGAAATGCTGTAACCTAGTCCTTAAAAGGACTGCAATCACAACTATTCCCTACTCCCAAGCTATCTGTATATTTGTGCGAAAATTGGCTTGAAATTAACAAGGTATAGCGCACACAGCAACAGCGGTGCCGTCTAACACGCAGCTGCAGCAGTGAGAAAATGGTGGCGACGGGGAAAATGGCTTGGTCTTATAGGGCAAGGACATGTGACATACACTGCCAATGACACATGCCCTTGCTTGTGTGAAAAAAAGCACTTCGCTCCGTGTGTGCGCTGCTGATAGGCTGACAGATTGCACCTCCCCACTGTAAATGCGGGAAAGAGAAAAAAAAATGGAGATCTTCATTATTCCTGCAGAGATCCATCCCCTGCCCCTCCCCCCACCCCGCTGTACACTCAAACTGCGTATTAACATTAATTTTCATCATTACTGAGAAAAAATCCAGTTATGATTTTGGTGCACCAACAGTTATCGAACATAACCTCGAACAGCCGAATTTTTCTCAAATCATTCGTGTTCGCCGAACGGCTCGAACACCGCCCAAAAGAGCTCGAATTTGAGATTGACGAACAGTTCGAGTAGAACAACGCTCATCTCTAATTGTGATGGATTGCCATATGTCGTGATAAACCATGTTTTAAAAAACCTGTAGCGACATTATGCCTATGAGAATTTAGTCTTTTATGAAAGGGTTGCATAGTTCTACCGCCATATTGCTTGGGACATGTGCATTCAATCAGATATATGACAGAATCAGTGTCACAGGACATATTACTATTTATTGTGAAGCGTTCATTGCTTGATGTGGATGCAGAAGTGTCGGCTCCATGAGTAATATTCATGCAGCACATGCCGTTCTTTTTGCCACATCTGGTGATGGTTTTATTCTTATTATTTGTAACGGGTCTGGGAGGCGGAACCTCTGGGCTACAATACAAGGGGGCGGTCCTTGTAAGGGAGCGGGTGGCGACCAGGCAGGCAGCCGGTGGTCACAGCACGTGACAGCGGAGCCTCCGGGCAGGCAAGCAGGCAGGTAACGGAGAAGCGCTCCCAGGTGAGCGGGCAAGCTGGTCCATAGACAGACTGACCGGAGCTGTAAGGCAGACCGTCGGACCTCAGGCAAGCAGGCAGGTAGCTGAGGTGCGCTCCCAGGTGAGCGGGCAGGCTGGTCCTAGACAGACTGACAGGATTAGTAAGGCAGACCGTCGGACCTCAGACTAGCAGGCAGGATAGCAAGTAATCAGGCAGGAATCTGACAGGTAACTGGCAGGTAACTGGCATCGGGACCTGAGGGCTGAAGCACAGGTGAGACACAGGTGCAAACAACATTGCTCGGGCACCTCCATTTTGGAGGAGGTGCCTTATATATGATGAAGTCCTCCGGCCATTGGCCGGGGACTCCTTAGGACGGCGCGCGCGGCCCCTTTAAGAGGAGGAGAGCGCGCGCGCGCCCTAAGCACAGGGGTCGGGAAGGAGCGCGCGCTGAGAGCAGAGCGGGAGGAGGACGCCGGGCACGGGGCAGAGCGGTGAGGGGAGCAGCGTCCCTGCCTAGCAGAGGGCAGGGACGCCGGCACTACAGTACCCCCCCCTTTAGGCCCCCCCTTTTTTAGGCCAGACAGAAATTTAGCTAGGATGAGAGGGGCATGGATGTTCTCCCGGGGCTCCCACGTTCTCTCCTCAGGACCAAACCCCTTCCAATCTACCAGAAAAAAGGTCTTTCCTCTTACCCTTTTGGTGGCAAGAATGTTCTCTACCTCAAACTCGTCCTCAGCAGAAACCGGAGCAGGAGGCGTACCTGTAGACTTGGAAAAAGAGTTAAGTACCACAGGTTTGAGGAGAGATACATGGAAGGAGTTAGGGATCCGTAAGTTGGCCGGGAGTTTCAATTTATAGGCCACCGGGTTGATCTGACTGATGACCTCCAGAGGTCCGATGAACCGAGGCCCTAACTTGTACGAAGGTATCTTGAGTCGAACATATTTAGATGAGAGCCAGACCTTATCTCCTGGACGAAATTGAGGAGGATCCAGGCGTTTTTTGTCAGCGTGTCTTTTCATCCGTTCGGACGACTGAAGGAGTGCGGATCGGGTACTCTCCCAAATGGAGGAAAATTTGCTAACGAGAGATTCCGCAGCCGGGTTGTCCACCGAGGTGGAGACAGGAAAAGGAATCCGAGGATGCTGACCAAAGACTACAAAAAACGGGGATTTGGAGGAGGATTCGCTCTCGTGATTATTGTAAGAGAACTCGGCCCATGGGAGGAGATCCACCCAGTCAGAATGGTGGGCATTAACGAAGTGCCGGAGGTAACTGGTCAGGTTCTGATTGATCCGCTCCACTTGACCATTGGACTGTGGGTGGTAAGCGGAAGAGAAGTCCAGGGTGACGTCTAGTAGTTTACAAGTGGCTCTCCAGAAGCGCGAGGTGAACTGTACCCCACGATCCGACACGATGTGGAGGGGCAGGCCATGAAGACGGAAGATGTGACGAATAAAGTCTCTAGCTAGCTCGGGTGCAGATGGGAGGCCTGGCAGGGGAACGAAATGAGCCATCTTGGAGAAGCGGTCAGCGACCACCCAAATGACCGTACAACCGGCAGAGAGTGGGAGGTCAGTTATGAAGTCCATTGCAATATGCTGCCAGGGGGCAGCAGGTACTGGGAGCGGAAGGAGGCGACCGGCTGGCAGATGTCTCGGAACCTTGTTGCGGGCGCAGGACACACAGGCAGAAACAAAGTCTATTACATCCTTGTGCAGGGTAGGCCACCAGTAGTGCCGGGAAATAAGCTGGAGGGTCTTCTTCTGACCAGCGTGGCCAGCCAGTTTAGACGAGTGACCCCAGTGAAGGATCTTCTCCCGATCAGGTACTGATACGAACGTCTTTCCGGGAGGGAGACGATTTAGACTCACGGGAGCCACCTGCATTACTCTGGCGGGATCGATGATGTGTTTCGGATCTTCCTCGAGATCGGACACTAGAAAGGATCGGGACAAGGCGTCTGCTTTGACGTTTTTGTCAGCCGGGCGAAAATGAAGAACAAAATCAAAGCGAGCAAAAAACAAGGACCACCGGGCTTGGCGCGGGTTAAGTCTCTGGGCATGCTGGAGGTAAGCCAAGTTCTTGTGGTCAGTGTAAATTATTACCGGGTGGAGAGCCCCCTCGAGCAGGTAACGCCACTCCTCCAATGCCAGTTTGATGGCCAATAACTCTCGGTCTCCTATGGAATAATTGCGCTCTGAGGAGGAGAAGAGTTTAGAGAAGAAGCCACAAGTTACCATCCTCCCGGAAGATGATTTTTGAGTAAGTACTGCTCCGGCTCCAGAGGAGGAGGCGTCAACTTCCAGGAAGAACTGCTTGTTGCCATCTGGGCGATGCAGCACCGGGGCGGAAGAGAAGGCCTGTTTTAGGGAAAGAAAGGCCTCCTCAGCTTCGGGTGGCCACTCTTTGGGATTAGTACCTTTACGGGTGAGCGCAGAAATTGGGGCCGTCCGGGAGGAGAAGTGTGGTATGAAGAGGCGGTAGTAGTTGGCGAAGCCCAGGAATCGCTGAATGGCCTTCAACCCCTCCGGTCGGGGCCATTTCTCGATGGCAGACAGTTTCTCAGGATCCATTTGTAGGCCGGTCTGAGAGATAATGTAGCCCAGAAACGGAAGCGAGGTCTGCTCAAAGAGGCACTTCTCAAATTTAGCGTAGAGATGGTTCTGCCTGAGCCTGAGCAGGACCTGACGAACGTCCCTCCGGTGAGTCTGGAGATCCGGAGAGAAGACCAAGATGTCGTCCAGGTACACCACTACGCAGGAGTAGAGAAGGTCCCGGAAGATGTCATTGACCAACTCTTGAAAGACGGCAGGAGCGTTACAGAGGCCAAAGGGCATTACCAGATATTCATAGTGGCCGTCCCGGGTGTTGAATGCCGTCTTCCATTCATCCCCCTGACGGATACGAACCAGGTTGTACGCCCCACGGAGGTCCAGTTTGGTGAAGATTCTAGCCCCCCTCAGACGATCAAATAACTCCGGAATGAGCGGAAGGGGGTACTTATTCTTCACCGTGATCTGGTTAAGGCCTCTATAGTCTATACAGGGACGGAGGGAGCCGTCCTTCTTTTTGACGAAAAAGAAGCCTGCTCCCGCCGGGGAAGTAGATTTCCGGATGAATCCTCTGGCCAGATTCTCCTCAATATATTCGGACATCGAGCGGGTCTCAGCAGCGGATAATGGATAAATACGCCCACGGGGAGGAGAAGTACCAGGTAACAGGTCGATAGGGCAGTCGTATGGTCTTTGAGGAGGTAGTGTCTCTGCTTCCTTTTTATTAAAGACATCAGCATAAGACCAATACGGGATCGGAAGTCCAGGTAGATTAGCTGGGGTAGGAGAAGGACGGACGGGATGAACGGGAACCAGACAGGTCTTATGGCAGCCCTGTCCCCAGCGAAGGACTTCTCCGGTCTGCCAGTCAAGAACGGGTGCATGTCTCTGGAGCCAAGGTAGACCTAGCAAGAGGGCGTGAGAGAGTCCAGGCAGAACATGGAAGGAGATACTTTCAGAATGCAGCATTCCCACCTGCAGAGTAATGGATTCGGTGATGAGTTGGATGGGGCGTGGTAAGAGCCCCCCATCCACGGCAGCAACAGACAAGGGTACAGCCAGAGGTTTGGTGGGGATGCGGTATTTCTCTACCAGGGACTGTGAAATAAGATTCCCGGCTGCTCCAGAGTCAAGTTGGGCTAGTTCGAAATAACGGTTCTCCCCGTAGACGATTGAAACTGACAACAGCAGGGATGGAGAGGATTTATTCTTGTCTAGGTGGACCTCTCTGAGCGAACCTAGACACAGGCGTTTCCCGACCTCTCCGGGCAGGCACGGATTCGGTGCTCCTTACTGCCACAGTAGAAGCAGGTCCCCTCGGCACGGCGTAAGTCCTGACGGGTCTTGACCATCTTGGTCTGGTCGACCTGCATAGGCTCAGGAGGGTGTACCTGGTTAGAGACAGAAGGAGTGACGGGTTTCTGAAAAGTAGGAGCTAGACGTGGTAACCTACTCTCACGGGTGACCTCTCTGGCACGTTCCTGGAACCGTAGGTCAATCCGGGTAGCAAGAGTTATTAAGTCATCGAGAGTGGTAGGAATGTCCCGACCGGCAAGTTCATCTTTAATACGGCCGGACAGACCCTCCCAGAAGACGGAAACCAGAGCGTCGTTATGCCAAGCCAGCTCCGAGGCAAGGGTACGGAACCGTATGGCATATTGGCCCACGGTGAGACCTTCCTGACGGAGGCGTAGCAATGATGATGCGGATGAGGTCTTCCGTCTGGGTTCGTCGAAGACTTTCCGGAAAGCCGTGAGAAAAGCAGGCAAGTTGGACACCAGGGGGTCTCCTCTCTCCCATAGAGGATTTAGCCAGGCCAGGGCCTCCCCGGTGAGATGGGACATGATGAATGCAATTTTGGCTCGGTCGGAGTTAAACTGGTGGGACAATAGTTCAAAGTGCAGGGTGCACTGATTTATGAAGCCCCGAGCCTGGGCGGAGTCGCCTCCGAAGCGAGGAGGTGCAGAAAGCCGGGGTCCGGGATAGGATACCATGGTGCTGGCGGAGGTTGTTGGTGGAGCAGTCAGAGTGTCCAGGCGAGTATTGACATTCCGCAGGTGACCCAGGATGGACTCCTGTTGGGACCTTTGACGGGACAGTTCATGACACAGGTCCGTGAGCGAGGGAGCTTGGGTGCCACCGGGTTCCATGGCCCGAGCAAACTGTAACGGGTCTGGGAGGCGGAACCTCTGGGCTACAATACAAGGGGGCGGTCCTTGTAAGGGAGCGGGTGGCGACCAGGCAGGCAGTCACAGCAGGTGACCAGGACAGTCTCTGGGTGTACGGGCAGGAGGTCACGGCAAGTGATCGGGGCAGTCTCTGGATAAAGGGTAGGTACGACCTGTGATGGCTGAACCTCAGGTAGGCTAGCAAGGCAGATGGAGAATGTGTGCTCCCAGGTGAGCAAGCGAGAGTCTCTGGAATAGCAGGTGGTCACAGCACGTGACGGCGGAGCCTCCAGGTAGGCGAGCAGGCAGGTAACGGAGAAGCGCTTCCAGGTGAGCGGGCAAGAGTCTCTGGAATAGCTGGTGGTCACAGCACGTGACAGCGGAGCCTCCGGGTAGGCAAACAAGCAGGTAGCGGAGAAGCGCTCCCAGGTGAGCGGGCAAGAGTCTGGAGTAGCCGGTGGTCACAGCACGTGACAGCGGAGCCTCCGGGCAGGCAAGCAGGCAGGTAACGGAGAAGCGCTCCCAGGTGAGCGGGCAAGCTGGTCCATAGACAGACTGACCGGAGCTGTAAGGCAGACCGTCGGACCTCAGGCAAGCAGGCAGGTAGCTGAGGTGCGCTCCCAGGTGAGCGGGCAGGCTGGTCCTAGACAGACTGACAGGATTAGTAAGGCAGACCGTCGGACCTCAGACTAGCAGGCAGGTAGCAAGTAATCAGGCAGGAATCTGACAGGTAGCTGGCAGGTAACTGGCAACGGGACCTGAGGGCTGAAGCACAGGTGAGACACAGGTGCAAACAACATTGCTCGGGCACCTCCATTTTGGAGGAGGTGCCTTATATATGATGAAGTCCTCCGGCCATTGGCCGGGGACTCCTTAGGACGGCGCGCGCGGCCCCTTTAAGAGGAGGAGAGCGCGCGCGCGCCCTAAGCACAGGGGCCGGGAAGGAGCGCGCGCTGAGAGCAGAGCGGGAGGAGGACGCCGGGCACGGGGCAGAGCGGTGAGGGGAGCAGCGTCCCTGCCTAGCAGAGGGCAGGGACGCCGGCACTACATTATTGATCTTGCTACAATCTAGAGTAGAAAGGGTGTGTATCCTACGGGGGGCTCAAATGTTCCTTAGAGTGGGGGCTCTCCTATACACAATGGAGGGTTTTTCTGGGATAATCTTCTTGAGTATCGGATCATTTAACAGAATATGCCAATTTTTCTGCAGAATATCTCTAAATGATTTTTGCTGAAAATTCTATGTAGTGATGAATTTTACACAGCGCTCATAGGACATTTTATCTGAATTAGATTTTAATAGAAGTGAATTCTGGCTACAGGTATCCCTTACCCTTTCACATGATTCGCCAACAAGATTTTTGGGATAGCCCTGTTGTAGAACTTTCTGTTTCAGCATACCTGATTGCTCTGAAAAATCATTTTCAGAAGTGCAATTCCTTCTGATCCTCTGAAATTGATTAAAAGGAATATTACGCAGCCATTTCTGGTAGTGGCCACTGCTGTAGTGGATGGAACTATTCGCATCCACTTGTTTAAAATAAGTCTTGGAGCAAATCCTATCGTTCTCTATAAATAAGGTCAGATCCAGAAAATGAATACTGGTGTTATTTGTATCGGAATTGAAGGAAATACCCCAGCAGTTGTTAATTAGAAAACTGGCAAGGGCTGAGGGTTCTGCGATGTCCTTATTAAGAATGAAAATTAAGTCGTCAATGTATCTTTTGTAAAATATAATGCCTTCCCAAAATGGACCCCCATAGATGAACACCAGTTCAAATATGCCCATGAAAATATTAGGGAACGTAGGTGCTACCTTTGACCCCATCGCGGTCCCTTTGATCTGATGGTAAGTGTGTTGGAGGAAAGTGAAATAATTGTTATTAAGGATGAAAGATAACCCAGATAGAATAAATGATTTGTGGGAGGAAGACAGGCCGGTGTCTTTGGAGATCATATGTTCAACACATAATAAACCAATTTCCCAATCAATATTGGTGTAAAGGGATGTAACATCAAGGCTTAAAAATACAAATGATTCTTCCCATTGGATGTCCTTAGTAAGGTTGATGAGGTGGCTGGAGTCACGAAGGTAACTCCTCAACCTTTTAACATGGGGCTGAAGGAGAACATCAATGTACTCTGCATGTGTTGTAGATTGGCCATGCAATACACCAATAATATCACATGATCACGTTCTGTACGTGGACCGGAAATACATGTCCCACTGAGCACAATTCCCAGTATGTTGTATAGGGGGCGCTGTGCCAGGCCAGGATTTCCCCTCCTCGATGCAGTGTCCTACAGTGTCCTACATCTTCTCCAGTACAGCTGCTCACAGATTAACCTTGGAATAAACCCGCAGCGTCCCTAATCCCTCCCCACTCACAATGTCGCTGATTACTGGACACACGGCCCCGGGATGGACGTCGTGACTTACCAGGGTCAAGAATCAATGGAGAAAAGACGACTTCATGGGAATGTGACCTGTTGTTAATTAAGTGCCAGGTTTTTATGTTTTTTGTTTTTTTTTTTACATATTATTATCTATATTAAAGTCTTGCAAATTTTCACACTGGCAATCATTGTACAGGAGGAGGAGGAGGTGAGCTGTGACATCACCTATTGTGAATGGTGGATTCTGTGTTATCTACTGTATATAGAGGTGTTATCAGTCATTGTACAGGAGGAGGAGGTGAGCTGTGACATCCTCTACTGTGAATGGTGGATCCTGTGTTACCTATGTGTGAGTGTGACGCTGACCGGCCGTGACGCTACTTTTGGTGTGCCGGCGGGAATGCCGCCGCATTCAAACCGCGGCCACGACTGAACTTGCACAACTATAAAAAGACCACATCTTCCCCTACCACTATACTTATCCCCCAGGAATAAGCTAAATCGCAAAACGCGCGTCAGGGCCTGTACCACATCTTCAGGTAGTATCTCTTACTCTCTGCACTATGCAGCTATGTATTAATCTGTTTTAATTTCTACCCTGCCCAGTACCTTTCTGCACTATATTCAGCACGTTTTTCTTAAAGCTATTGGTCTCGCGACCTATTCTTATGAATTTACAGTATATATTGCTCAGACCTTATTTGTGTCTAGCAGGATTGTTTTCCGCTTAAGTACATTGCTCTGTCCTCAATATATGTGCAGCCTGGGTACTCCACTGTGTAATTATCACACGATGTTAAGCACTTTTCTATCCTTCTACTTGTAGTTCTAAAAATGTAATTATTGTAATTTATGCTTATTATTGAATCATTGGTTGCATACCATTTCTTTGCAGGAATTTTTCCCCACTCTTACTGGACTTGTTCTCCGTGAAATACATCTTAGGGCAGCTTATACATGCAAACTTTAATAGAAAATGAATTAATCTGTGCTGCTATAACTATACACAAATAGTGCTTTGGCTCCTCCATGTGGATCAGTTTGGTACTGCCAGTGGATGTGATTAATCCTGCTTGGTTTCCCCTTGTTTTAAATATGTTTTATACATCTTGGTTTTGATTAATAAAATACTGTGTATGTTGATTCTGGGTGGCATTTGTTTCCATTCCTTTATAGGTTTTTGCAATTATTTCAAAGTGCCATGACAATATGGGCCTTTTCTAGGTTAAATCTATTTGGAAGAGAAGCCATTGAGGTGACCATATCAGCTGTCACCCAGCTTTCCCAGGACCTGATAAATCCAATGTCCACTGAAAGATTACATGTGCTGAAGATTATAGATGTATAATGGCAGCATCTAGTGGTCAAAGGCGGTATTGCCATTATCATATACTTAAGCCTCATTTACACTTTGCAGTTCAGGACGATCAGGTTACGTGTAGATTTGATTATATTATTCCGAAAGTGACCACTCACCCGTTGCTGGATTCTTAGTAGCGTATGTCTGCCTTCCATCCGGCTTTATCCATTTGCCACCGATTCAATGACCAAAGCTTCGTTTGTGACTGTCAAGCCAGGCCTAGAGAGGGAAAAAAACAAATAAAACCATAAGTATAAAAAGATAAAAATAAAATCATAAATTCAAGGAAAAAAAAAGGCTGATAAAGAGAAATCAGGCCTCGCTCAAGAGGCAGCGCGCACTCACCATTCGAGAGGCGGCGCGCACTCACCGCTCGAGAGGCGGCGCACACTCACTGCTCGAGAGGCACTTACGGCCAGTGGTGTTGTCACGCCACTGATTCCAGCTGTGCTCTTACCCATACTGGAGGAAAGAGCTTGTAAGCGCTGATCTCTTTGCCTAGGAGATCAGTCACCAACGATAGACTGCAGCGGTATCCGGTAACTTAGACAATGAGCCATTAACTATAAAATTAAAAATCCAAGGGTATTTGGCAAAATTGCCCGTTATCAAGAGGACTTTTGACATTTTTTAGCCATTGATCATGATGAGAAAAAGCGTTTATTGCCCGCCTTTTGATGGAAACCACACTTAGAAATGACCAGAGAGGGATTGTTTGGTTTAAAATCTTCTATTGAAAAAGTCGTCTCAAAAATCAGTAATCCACAAGTGAACCCCACGGCAAGTGCTCACGTTTCCTGCAGCGCCACCACAAGCAAAGTGAAGAATTGCAGTTGCTATAAACATCAACTATAACCTACAAATTTAATGGAAGCAAACAACCAGTAGCATAAAAATAATCTTTATTAACAAAAATAAAAAACATTTTTAAAAAGGGAAAATAACTACCAGAATTTTTTTTCCAAAAAAACTTGTCATATTAAACTGCACCACTGGAGGGAGCCCAAGTTCACAAGTAGTTATAATTCATAGTGAAAAAGGAGAGTAAGCTCCATATGTTAGCAGCATATGCATAGACCAGTATCCTAAGTAATTCCAAATGGTATTAGCATCTATACATATAAAGCTCGCAGGTCCACAAAAGCATCATTCAAAATAAATGGGGGATAGGTACATCAAAGTGCTAAGTACTAAATAAATATATAAAGTGCTATGTGCAAATCCATTTAAATCAATCACATTAGACAAGGTATAGTGCACAGGATTACACATCCAATATAGTCACAAAGAATATAAAGTGCTTATAGTGAAATAGGGAGCAGCAGGTACGACCTGAGTTTGAAAATAATGGCCCCAACGCGCGTTTCACACGATGCCTCTTCCAGGGGGATGGGTATCCTCCAATTTATTTTGAATGATGCTATTGTGGACTTGCTAGCTTTATATGTATAGATGCTAATACCATTTGGAATTAAAGTTAGGTCCATATATATTTGGACAGAGACAACATTTTTCTAATTTTGGTTCTAGACATTAGCATAGTGAATTTTAAACAAAACAATTCAGATCCAGTTGAAGTTCAGACTTTCAGCTTTCATTTGAGGGTATCCACATTAAAATTGGGTGAAGGGTTTATGAGTTTCAGCTCCTTAACATGTGCCACCCTGTTTTTAAAGGGACCAAAAGTAATTGGACAATTGACTCCAAGGCTACTTCATGGACAGGTGTGGGCAATCCCTTCATTATGTCATTCTCAATTAAGCAGATAAAAGGCCTGGAGTTGATTTGAGGTGTGGTGCTTGCATTTGGAAGGTTTTGCTGTGAAGTAAACATGCGGTCAAAGGAGCTCTCCATGCAGGTGAAACAAGCCATACTTAACCTGCAAAAACAGAAAAAACCCATCCGAGAAATTGCTACAATATTAGGAGTGGCAAAATCTACAGTTTGGTACATCCTGAGAAAGAAAGAAAGCACTGGTGAACTCATCAATGCAAAAACACCTGGACGCCCACGGAAGACAACAGTGGTGGATGATCGCAGAATAATCTCCATGGTGAAGAGAAACCCCTTCACAACAGCCAACCAAGTGAACAACACTCTCCAGGAGGTAGGCGTATCAATATCCAAATTTACCATAAAGAGAAGACTGCATGAAAGTAAATACAGAGGGTTCACTGTACGGTGCAAGCCACTCATAAGCATCAGGAATAAAAAGGCTAGACTGGACTTTGCTAAAAAAAACATCTAAAAAAGCCAGCACAGTTTTGGAAGAACATTCTTTGGGCAGATGAAACCAAGATCAACCTCTACCAGAATTATGGAAAGAGAAAAGTATGGCGAAGGCGTGGTACAGCTCATGATCCAAAGCATACCACATCATCTGTAAAACACGGCGGAGGCAGTATGATGGCTTGGGCATGCATGGCTGCCAGTGGCACTGGGTCACTAGTGTTTATTGATGATGTGACACAGGACAGAAGCAGCCGAATGAATTCTGATGTATTCAAAGCCATACTGTGTGCTCAGATCCAGCCAAATGCAGCCAAACTGATTGGTCGTCGTTTCATACTACAGATGGATAATGACCCAAAACATAAAGCCAAAGCAACCCAGGAGTTTATTAAAGCAAAGAAGTGGAATATTCTTGAATGGCCAAGTCAGTCACCTGATCTCAACCCAATTGAGCATACATGTCACTTGTTAAAGACTAAACTTCAGACAGAAAGGCCCACAAACAAACAGCAACTGAAAACCACCGCAGTGAAGGCCTGGCAGAGCATCAAAAAGGAGAAAACACAGCGTCTGGTGATGTCCATGAGTTCAAGACTTCAGGCCAGGCAGTCATTGCCAACAAAGAGTTTTCAACCAAGTGCTATAAATGAACATTTTATTTACAATTATTTCATCTGTCCAATTACTTTTGGTCCCTTTAAAAACAGGGTGGCACATGTTAAGGAGCTGAAACTCCTAAACCTTTCTTTCAATTTTAATGTGGATACCCTCAAATGAAAGCTGAAAGTCCGAACTTCAACTGCATCTGAATTGTTTTGTTTAAAATTCATTGGGGTAATGTCTAGAACCAAAATTAGAAAAATGTTGTCTCTGTCCAAATATATATGGACCTAGCTGTACTTAGGATACTGGCCTATGCATGCACTTCTAACATATGGAGCTGACTCTTGATTTTCACTATAAACTATAACTACTAGTGAACATCGGCTCCCTCCAGTGGTATAGTTTGATATGACCAGTTTTTTGGGAAAATAAATTCTGCTAGTTATTTTCCCTTTTTAAAAATATGTTAGCTTTTTATTGTTAATAAAGATTATTATTTCTATGCTACTGGCTATTTGCTTCCATTAAATTTGTAGGTTGTTGTTGTTTATAGGGAGGTGCCGTATATACTAATTGTGCCTGTAAGTAGGCTTAATGCTCTTAAAATGAACAGGCTGAGCAAGTGACGCACCATGTACTTGACAGTATTACAGCTCCTAGATACGTGGAGCCATCATGTGGGACAGATAGATTGTGGATTACAGCCTCCAGTGATATGGGGGACGCGCGGCTTGGTCTTATCTTTAGGTCTCTTACACTCTGCAATCTTGAAGGTCAGTGATGAAATACCAAGAAATACAAACAGATTTTCAACTCCTTCATTCTGATGCTCTTGGGGGTGATGACCCAGCGGACTGCGGGGGAGTGACCCCATATAATGAGAGGACAAGGCCAAGGAGGAAGACACAGCGTGTACAGATCATGGGGACTTATCAATGATACCGGGGAGAAAAAACATGGACCAGGGAGCAAGATTGTGAGCACTGTAAAAATCAGCATATATGCAGAGTTAGAAAAAAAGTTTATTTTTTTAGTAGGAAAAGTTATAATACTTTTTAAATCACTTTATTAGGGAATTTGTCCTCATTCCTGTAAAAAAAATAAAAATAAAATAAACCATGCTGGACAAAATAAATGAAAAAAAAAAAAATATTTAAATTACTCTTTAAAGAGAATCAGAGCAGCATGATGTAGGGGCAGAGAGTCTGGTTCCAGCGATGTGTCACTTATTAGGCTGCTTGCTGTAGTTTCAATTCAATCTGTTTTATCAATTGCACAGCAGTCCAGTTAATTTGTAACTCCACCACTGATTGGCAGTTTGCTGACAGTGTACACAGGAAGCAGCCAATCAGGGGAGTGGGCGTGGTTATACATCGCTCAGCATTCCGAGATCTACAGCAGAGAAAACAGGGATTCTATCATAACTGCACCAAGCAGCTCAGTAAGTGACATCACCGGAATCAGGGTCTCTGCTCCTATATGATGCAGTCCTCAGATTACATAGTAAAACCTGCTGACAGATTCCCTTTAAGGGTAATCTAACAAAAAAAATCTTCATTGTGGCTGCACTGGGACAAGCATATTCATAATATATTTGCCTTAAAGAACTGAAGATTTATTTTTTTTAGCTTTAAAGCTGCAGATCAACTTCAGACAAAGGGTTACAAGATGACGCCGGGCTCCTGGAGGCACGAGGATCCTGTTAAAATGTAGCCTGCACTGACTAACAAGAAAAGAACCTTTGTCCGCTCCCGGCCATTGTGATGTATAGGAAGCCATGTACACAGGGGAGGCCGCGGCTCCCAGCCAATCCCTGCAGACCTGGGGGGTGAACGCTCTCAAGTCGCCTCCGTCACGCACTGCCATACAATACAGGAGCAACAGCGTTAACTATTTGTGGACGGATTTCAAAAGTTTGAAAAACTTGATCAATTCAGGGCTCCATAGAAGGTAAAATCATTATACACTCGCCTCCCGCAGCGGCACCGCTCCAGCATTGTCAGCGCTGCTGCTACCAGTAGTGTCAAGTGACCACTGCAGCCAATGAGCCGTTGCTGATCAGCTGCAGCGCATCAATATTCCGTAAAATCGAACAAAATAGTAAAGGCTGCAGCCAGTCAGTGGCCACTGATTGATAGTGTGGTGCCATGTAACTGCTGCTGCCAATCAAAGAGAACAGCAGCGCCGACAATCAGTGATGGAGGCATGGTTGGACCAGGAGGCACGAGACACCTCGTCCTGTAGTGATAATCTCCTGCTGATAAATCACTGATTTTAATGGAAAGGCAAAACACAGCCTAGTAAGTGACACATCGATGGAATGAGGGTCTCTCCACCCTCATAGTGCTCTCAGATTACATATCAAAACCTACTGACAAATTACCCTTTAAGAAAAGAGTGGCGATACAAAGTACCTATAAGACAAAACTAGAACTCTTCCAAAATGAAGAGAAACCCGTCAGCTGTTTTGGCATTCTCGTCAGTACAGGGCAAGGCTTTAATTTGGATCTTAGGGGGTACTGCAGACACCACTAGATTGTGAAGAGAAACATGCCAGTAATACTGAAGCAGCCGCCTATAAATGGTGCTTCAATCTTTTTTGAGGAGGCTATAGCTGTACTTTATACTACATTCACTCACAGTGCACCCGTCTCCAACCAGTGGCAGTATTTTTGACTTTTGGTGTATACCTTTTTTATTCCCAGGGAGCAATGCCTCGCTTTAAGACTCGGTGCATCAGCTGCTGTTGTCCACACCTTCACCACAAAAACCCCCTGTCCTGAAAAAATAAAGGGGCTCAGTGTCCCCCCCATCTTTTTTTTAACTTCCAAAATGCAATGATCTTGATTAGCCATTTTTTGTTTTTGGAATTAAGGAAGGAAAAGAGCTCACTGATACCAGCGCGGTCCTGTAATAAAAGTCCAGACCTCCTCTGGTATTAATATGAGCACAAACACTGCGCCCCTGCCGGAAGCTTCATGCAGCCGTATATCACCAAGCACAATGCAGAGTGTCGGATGGAGTGGTGTAAAGCCATCACCACTGGACTCTGGAGGAGACGTGTTCTGTGCAGTGACGGATCACACTTCTCTATCTACGTCTGATGGAGGAGTCTGGGTTTGGTGATTCCAGGAGAACACGACGGCTCCTTTCTGATCTTTCTCAAGGAGAGAAGACGCCTCCAGGAAGTCGTGTACAAGTCATGTGCAACAATGAAGAGGAACTGGAGGATTACACAGAGCAAAACCTTACCAAGCCATCACGTGAATCTGATGAGGGAAACAGTCAGCAATCTGTCCTCAGCAACCTCCAATCTGACCTCAATCAACATCTGGATCGGAGGTCTACAACTCCAAGAAATGGCCGCATCATGGCATGATGGGTGTTATAGTTTCCCAACAGCCTTGAGTTACATATATAGAGAAGGATTCATCTACTGTTAAAAAAAAATTCCTTGGATCCTGAAGTTATTTGCTATTGACTAATGAAAACTTTCACAAACATTAAAAAAAAAAAAGTTTCTAAAAGTTAATTAACTTCTGATGCTTAAATGTTTGATCAAAATAAAAAAAAAAAAGTGTTTTTTTCTTTTCTTTCTAGAAACAGCGCCACTCTTGTCTGTTGGCGGTGTATGGTATTGCAACCCAGCAAGATGGTTGTACGGTCTGATACAGAGTGCAATGTAATATTACCTGGTGGTAATATCCAGGTAATGGAAACGGGCTTTGTATATAGACAGAAGGTGACGATTTGCCGGAGACTCTCTCACACCATTAAGCCGCATTCACACATTGGTGTTTGTCACCTTGTTGTGCATTATCCCGACTGACGCACATTTTATGGGGCTATTCTCTTTTTTCGTGGACCGAGGATCTGCATGGACCAAATATGGGAAAAGAACGGAACAACAAATAAATTAAAAAGACTTTTTGTCACATTATGATTTATAAAAATAAATAAATAAAAAAAATCACAAAAAAAATAAAAAAACTAAAGTCCCAGTTTCATCATTTGTATATTTTTAAGTCACTTATTTATTTTTTTGTCTTATGGTCACCTTTTTTCTTTTGCGCACGTGTTCAAGACTTTTGCCCAGAATTTAAAATGCTCTATTTTTTTTTTCGCTATTTTTTAGTGCAAAAAGCCACAGGTTGCAACATTTCAGCGAAAAATTACAGATGGACATTGAAAAAAAATCCCTCTGGGGTGGGAGATGGATACATTTAAGCAAAAACAGATAATTCAAAAACATCTGAGACCCCCAACCTGTGCCGACAATGGGAAATAAATAAATAAATTAATAAATAAATAAAGTAAATAAATAAATGGACATATGAGGGTATGTGCACACGATGCAGAAATGCTCAGGATTTTTTCCTCAGCGTTTCTGCATCTCCCTGGCAGGAAAAAATGCATGCGGATTGTACATGCGGTTTCCTGCCAGGGACATGCGGAAATGAAGCGTTCTTCACTTTCATTTCCGCATGCGGGTTGACAAGCGCTTCCCAAGAGATTTTAGCATCACTTGGGGAAAGTGCTTGTCAACTTCACACTATATAAATCCATGCAACCGTCATGGATTTATATAGTGTGTGAATGTCAAAAAATAAAAAATAAATATATACTTTACCCTCTGATGGCCCCCATTGTCCTGCTTCGCTCGGTCCCGGCTGCCGGCAGTGAAGACTGAAGGACCTGCCGACGTCAGCGTCACGTGACCCGTCACATGACTCTGACGTCAGCGAAGGTCCTTCTTCATTCAACCGCGAAGTGCCGGGAACCAAGCAGGAGCGCTGCGCGGGTCGTCAGAAGGTGAGTATATATATATTTTTTATTTTATTATTTTTTTTTTTTAATGGTACCTGGGTCTGGATGAGAGTCCTCTCATCCACACCCGGGTACCATCCGCACATTAGACCGCATGAAAAGCGCATCAACATATACAGTGATGCAGATTTCATGCGGTCTAATGCAAGTCAATGGCGCCAAAAGAGCAGCGTTTCCACAAAATTAATTGACATGCTGCGGATTTTTGAGCGCAGAATTTACGCTGCGGAAAAATCCGCATCATGGGCACAGCACATACGGATTTCAATCGGGGAACATTGCTACCCTTCTACCATGCGTTTTTCATGCGTTTCCGCGGTGTTTACGCAACTGCAAAAACGCCGCGGAAACGCATTAAAAACGCATTGTGTGAACTCAGCCTGAAAAAGACTTTAAAAAAGACGCAAATGGAAAGAAAAATACGATTTCAGGAATCTCATTCACTTTGCTGGTCCTATAAAATGCAGCGATTTTTTTTTTCTATGGAAAAATTGCAACATGTGAATACGCCTTTAATAAAACTTAATTGACAAAGTCAGCAGATTACAAACGCATATAAATCCGGATGCATTTTTTTTTTTTTAATAGCGGGTTTTCCCAAAACTTGTGTTGTGGAGTTCAATATCCGCGATGTTGTTCGTTTATTTTAGGCGACATTTGCTGCAAAAAAAAATGCAAAGTTGCAGAAATCTTTCCGTGTTCACATGCTGCAGTTTTTTTTATGCCAAAATACATTTTTTTTCTGATTATTGCTGCATTTTACCCTTTATTTAATGCAGATTTAAAGCTAAATTTTAATGCAATCTTTTATCACTAAATTTATTTATTTTTTACCAAAAAAACGCACTGAGTGAACAGGCCCTTACAGCAGACAAACAATCAGGCAAGTTTAGATTATTTTTTTTGCAAAATGTCGCAATATTAGAAGAGCACAATCACTGCACTGAAAAAAAAGCGTCATCGCACGACACTTTTCCCATCAGTCTTGTGCACACCTGCAATTTGTAGCCTGCGGCTTTTACAGGTGATGCCGGAGCCCCAGAACACAGAGCAGCCCGCACTGACGCCTCACCTGCGCGACACTGGCGGCCTCAGGAGCCGGGCCGTACTGCATGGAGGTGAAGATCTCCCGCACTGACGGTCAGTCTGTCCCCGTAGAGGCGGCCATGACTTTCAGCAATGAGTAACAGCCCGTCAGCCCAGCCAACCACAAGGGGGAGCTCTAACACCGCGGCGCTGCAGAGTACGCACGTCACTTCCGCCAGAAGAAGGTCATATTATTACACACTAACAGGATTGTAATCCTCCATTCACCGCGTCTGGTCCCTATAGGTGTTAGTGTATTTTTTTATATCTGTAAATTGCTGCGTTGTGCTGTAAAGTACTGTGTGTCAGAAATAGTGAGGGGAGGGAAGGAAAAGGGTCAAACGGAAGTGAGTGTCCGACCCGGAAGTGTGCGCATGCGCGGACACAGCCTGTTGCTGAGGCGTGGTGACGCTGTAGCTGGGTGATTGCAGTCAGAGTAGGGTTGCATCTAGTTTGGAGTTGATTATTTGTGGTCCTCAAACAATCAACTCCATTCTAGCTGATTCACCATTGAGCCGTCTAGTTTGGAGTTGATTTTTTGAGGATCTCATTTTATCAGCTGATTCACTACTGAAGTGAGTGGATCGGGGGGATATTTTGAGGTCCTCATTCCAGCATCTCCACTCTAGCTGATTCACTACTGAAGTGACTGGATCGGGGGGATATTTTGAGGATCTCATTCCAGCATCTCCACTCTAGGCGGCTCACTACAGAAGTGACTGGATCGGGGGGATATTTTGTGGTCCTCATTCCAGCATCTCCACTCTAGGCGGCTCACTACTAGTGTTGAGCCACCCCCGTAGTGTTCGAGTTCGGTTCGGTTCGTCGAACACCCGTGTGTTCGCCGAACTGTTCGTCGAACTGTTCGTCGAACACCTTCGAACACCGTTAAAACCAATGGCAGGCAAACAAAAACACATAGAAACACATAGAAAACACCTTCAAAGGTGTCCAAAAGCTGACAAACGGCTCAGAAGACATAACTAACACATGGAAAAGTGACAAGTACATATAGTCATGCGAAAAGAAAAGAGGTGGAGGAGTAAAAGGAGGGGGAGACACAGATATAGGCATGTCATGCCCTTCTAAAATCCAAAAAGTGAGAAGCCGACACGGCCAGTCCGTTCCTGCCCATGCCACCTCCGTGTCGCCGGGTTTGTGCCAGAGCCGCGGTGAACCCTGATGGCCAGCCCCCCTCTCCCAATACTGGTGCCTGTCCGCTGGTGGGTCGAGCGAGCCCCCCTGTGGTGGAGGCAGCTCTAAGCTTTTTAATTTAAATTGTCTCTCTAATTTGAATGAATACACTTTAAATCCATTTACAAGGATCTATTGGAGGGCAAGTCTCATGCCAGCAGCCGCGTAATTCCAGCTCCAGTAGCGTCCACTAAAGCTGCTGCAGTTAAAAAGCTTTTATAAGGATCGAGCTCGGCTGTCCACCGCAAGGCATCCTACTGCCAGTCCCAGCCCCTATGCCTTGGGGTGCCTCCTGATGCTCATCACTAAGTATCCCATGGTCCCGAAGCATTTCCTTTGAAAAAATTAAGTGTCTAAACTACAGGTGGTGTAGCTTGCTTAACAGCCGGGATAATCCGCTGACTAGCAGACACTGCTACTAGGCACAAAGTATTTCCTGGGCTAGATGCAGTTAAAAATTTGTAATTAGATACTCTCGTTGGATGCTGAGAAAGCATTCCATAGAGTCTCCTGGCACGCCATATATGATTCTCTTAAAAAGCTTGGGGTAGGGGTCTAGGGGACCCTTTTATAGCCAAAATCACGGCCCTGTATCACAATACGTCACCTAGGCTGAAGATAAATGGAACTGTAGCACCCTGAGGGCTCGGTTGCTACAGAGGTATTGCACCTCACCCAGAGGTGTGATATCTCACTCTCAGGTAAGGATGGAGTGTGGATCAGGACCCGACACCTGCATGCATTACACCACATTGCCGTGGGGCAGGGCGACCAATATGCCCCTGAGATGGGCACGACAGTCCCTGTCCCTGGCTGGAGTGGGGGGAGGGAACACTGAGGAAGGGGAACCCTGTAGTGCAGGAGCAGGGAGGAAGCAGTTCCTGGGTGCATTGAGAAGGGAGTATAAAAGGTGGGCACCATCTTAGTTCAGTGCAGAGAAGTCTGAGCAGAAGTGGCAGGGAGCAGGGGCTCTGCATGAGCTCTGCTCCGGAGGCGGGCCTAGTAACAGAGGCCCAGGCCTGGAAGAGGGAGAAGGAAGGAAGAGGAGCGGAGATGGCTCCAGGAACGAGGAATGAAGGGATCCAAGGGGTGCGGACGGGCGAGTCGCCACCGCACGCCCGAATCCACCTGCGTGGAGGGGTCAGGCCAAAGGGGGAGACCGGTCCCCGAACTAGTGGAGACAGGAAACGACCCTCAGCTAGAAACCGGAGGCTCTGACATTTTATGTGGCGCAGCCCCTCGCTACACCCGCTAGGAAGGCACCACATAGGGTCAGGGAAACTGGCGCCAAGTTTACCAAGAGGAGGCCCGAGGCAGCCGGACAGAAGTGTTGGTAAGAAAGGCCAGACAAAGGACACACAAAGGGGGTCCTGTGAAGTGCTCCAAAGTTATCTGGGAGTTGTCTGAGCCCCTCACCTGGTGAGCACAGTACGATGTGGGCAGCCGTTACCTGCAGACGTGGTCTGGATAATAAGAACTGTGAGTAAAGGCCCTGAACTGCATCACTGACTCCGTGTCGTTACTGCTGCTGCCCTGCACCATCACCCCCATCCTCCGCATACACTGCCCTGAGGCTATACTCCTCCCGTGGGGAGTTATGCTACGCTCTGCTGCACCCACAACACCAGCCTCAGCGGTCTGCCCTGTAGCGGCGGTTCACTCTGACCGCAATCCACGGGTGGCGTAGTCGGACATTTAAACATCAAAACCACATAAATAGTTCCGCCACTGGTTTGACCGCCCTGAGCCACGGAACCGGGTCGCCGCCACGAAGACTACAACCACCAGCATCCACCAAAAAGGGTCCGGCTCCGGGTGTCCCAAGGCCCAGGGGGCGCGTCAGAACATTTTCATCACCTTTCACAATCACCAATGGGACAAGGCAGGGATGTCCTCTGTCCCCTCTCTTATACATCCTAGTGACGGAGCACCTGCTCTCATCAATTCGCCATAACCCCAATATTAGGTGGATTGAGGTGGGAGGCACCGAGTACAAGTGCTCTCTATTTGCTGATGATGTCCTAGTATATATCACTCAATCACATATATCCATCCATGCTGTTATGGCTGAAATAGATCACTTTGTTACATGGTCAAATTTTAAAATCAATGCAGCGAAGTCTGAGGCCCTCGATGTCTCCCTCCCCAAATCCATATAGGATTCCATCCAGTCCAACTTTCCTTTTGCCTGGCCCTCACAGTGTATCAAATACTTAGGAATTGCTATTCATAGAGACCTCTCCCATCTATGTTATCTTAATTTTGGGCCCTTTATTGAACAACTCCATACAGACTACGGTTGGCAAGTTAGAACTGTAAGATTCACTACATGAACCACTGGTGTTTTGTGGAAAAGCACATGTACACTGTGTTCCAAATTATTATGCAAAAAGTGTTTAGGAGTGATAATGGAAGAATTTGTTTGTTTGTCAGTTAAACTCATTGATGGTGATGTGTGTCAGGGCTCTTTATATCACTGTAAAACCCCCGTCTCACATAGCGATATCGCTAGCGATATCGCTGCTGAGTCACGGTTTTGGTGACTCACCAGCGACCTCACCAGCGATGTCGCTGTGTGTGACACTTTGCAACGATCAGGCCCCTGCTGTGAGGTCGCTGATCGTTGCAAAGTGTCCTGGACCATTTTTTGGTCGTTGGCCTCCCGCTGGCCAGCACACATCGCTGTGTGTGACCAGCGGGACCAACGATCAGGCTGGTATCCATGGTAAACAGCGGGTTACTAGGGGCACGCGCGCACTTAGTAACCCGCTGTTTACCATGGATACCACTCTGCTACGGTGCGCGGAGGCTCCCTCGCACCGTAGCAGAGTGGTATCCATGGTAAACAGCGGGTTACTAGGGGCACACGCGCACTTAGTAACGCGATGTTTACCATAGTTACCAGCCTGCTCCTGCTTGCAGCAGGCTGGTAACGGGAGCAGGACATCGTGGAACGATCCTTTCCACGATATCGCTGCTCCCCTGATCGCTGGTGAGCCTGCCTGTTTGACAGCTCACCAGCGATGTATTAGCGATGCAGCAACGATCCCTGACAGGTCGTATCGTTGTCGGGATCGCTGCTGCATCGCTTAGTGTGACGGGGCCCTAAGCAATTGCAGACACCTGTGCTAATTAGTTTGGCAGGTGTGTCCAATGAAAGGCAAGACTACTTAAGAAGGCTCTCTCACATTATTAAGCAGCCTACATTTTCTGCCAAAATGGGAAAGAAAAAGGATGTGTCGGCTGCTGAGAAGCAACAAATTGTGGAGTGTTTAGGTCAAGGCATGACTACAATCAACATTGTGCGATGATCAGGATGAAGTGTCTTGGCAATCAAGAAGTATGTAGCTGATTCACAGTACACACATGTGCGTGCTGATAAGGGCAAATTGAGGACTCTTTCCTACAGGCAATTACGTCAGGTTGAAAGAGCAGCGGCAAAAAAGCCTTGTCATAGCAGCAGACAAGTTTTTGAAGCTGCTGGTGCCTCCAACGTCCCCCGAACAACAAGATGCAGGGTCCTTCAGAGGTTTGCAGCTGTGCATACGCCATCCTGTCGACCTCCTCTATCCACTTCACACAAGCAGAAACGGCTCCAGTGGGCCAAACATTACATGAAGACTGATTTCAAAACTGTTTTGTTCACGGATGAGTGCCGTGCAGCGCTCGATGGTCCAGATGGATGGAGTGGAGGATGGCTGGTTGATGGACACCCCACGCAAACACGGCTACAGCGCCAACAAGGAGGAGGTGGAGTAATGTTTTGGGCTGGAATCATGGGGAGAGAGATTGTCGGCCCCTTTAGGATCCCTGAAGGCGCTAAAGATGAACTCCATAATGTATGTGGATTTTCTCAAACAGCACTTCCTGCCATGGTTCAAGAAGAAGAACCGTGTATTTCACAGCAAGATCATTTTTCTGCATGATAATGCACCATCTGATGCTGCACATAAAACATCTGCATCTCTGGCTGATATGGGCATAAAAGGGGACAAACTTATGGTGTGACCCCCATGCTCCCCTGACCTCTACCCCATTCAGAACCTTTGGAGCATCATTAAAAGGAGTGTCTATGATGGCGGGAGGCAGTTCACATCTAAGCAACAGCTCTGGGAGGGTATTCTGTCCTCATGAAAAACAATTGAAGCAGAAACCATCCAAAACCTGACAAATTCAATGGACGAGAGAGTTCAGAAGCTCCTTTCGAACAAGGGGTCCTATGTGAAAATGTAACATCACCTAGAATAAAGTTTTGAGTTGAAAACTGTTTGATTTCAGTTTCTAACAACCTGCTAATGCTTATAATTTCAAAAATGACCATTTTTTTGGTCTTTATTAAAATGAAAAGGTTGATCGAAAAGTTTGGGGGATCTAAGAGTGTGGCAACCCAGTAGTCATGATTACTTTGAATTCTGACAATATGAGGGTCATGCTGCAGGTAGTGCAGCAAGAAGGCACTTATGTGTCTTGCGCATCTCGGAGCCCCAAAATTATTTTCCGGGCTAGATGCAGCTAAAAATTATTTTTAATTTTAAATCTGGTGAAGCTTTTAGTATAGATGGCCTAATAGGATCAGTGCTGCACACTGCTACAAAGCCCAAATTATTTTCCAGTCAAGATACAGATAAACATGATTAGTAATTTGAAAGCTTAAAACGGTTGGTAGGGTGATTTTAACCAATCATCAAGCTTTTACTCTCCCCAGGATGACACAGGGGTAGAAAAGTCGTTTCGGATCCATGATTTGTTCATCTTTATGAACGTGAGCCTGTCTACATTATCAGTGGAGAGCCGCGTGCGCTTATCTGTCAGCACACCACCAGCAGCGCTGAACACACGTTCAGACAGAACGCTGGCTGTGGGGCATGACAAGATCTCCAAGGCGTAAGTGGCTAGCTCCGGCCATTTATCCAGATTGGAAGCCCAAAAAGAGCAAGGGTCCAGTGACACAGTCGTGGCTTCAATGTTTACTTGGAGATACTCCTGTACCATCGTCTCTAGGCGTTGACTATGTGTCAGACTTCTTGTCTCCTGTGGCCTTGCAAAGGATGGGCTAAAAAAGTGGTGAAATTATTCCGCAAAATTGATGTTACCAGCAGATACTGTGGTTCTGTTACGGTTTGAGTGCTGAACACTTGACGGTCCCACGGTTGGCAAGTTGGAACTGTGAGATTCACTACGTGCACCACTGGTATTTTGTGGAAAAGCACATGTAAGATTCTGCAACAGTCTCTGCTGATACTCCTGCATGCGTGCATCCCTTTCTATGGCAGGAATAATTTCGGCAAATTTACTTTGGTACCGGGGATCTAACAGTGTGGCAACCCAGTAGTCAGGATTATTTCTAATTCTCACAATTCGAGGGTCATGTTGCAGGTAGTGCAGCAAGAAGGCACTCATGTGTGTTGCGCATCCAGGAGCACCAAGTCCCTGTTGTGTTGGTGGCGAGGTAACAATCATGCTTCCTTCCTCTGTCCTCTCCCCCCAACCTCGCACAACAGAAATGTGATCAAGGTCTCCCTCATCTGATGAGTCTTCCATCAGTTCGTCCTCCACTTCTTCCTGGGCTCCTGCACCTTCCTCACTAGTTTGGCTGCTACCATGCGCCCTGGTAAAACCATCTCCCCCACCCTCACATGCCTGCCGCCTTGGTGCTGCCGACCGTCTGGACCTTGCAGATGTTAGCCCTTCCGCATACAACTCCTCCTCCTCTACTTCCTCCACCTCCTCTTGTGCCACCACCTGACTCCGAATTCTGTTTATCATGTGCTCCAGCATGTAAATCACCGGAATAGTCATGCTGATAATGGCATCGTCAGCACTAAACATCTTCGTCGCCATTTCAAAACTGTGCAGAAGGGTGCATAGGTCCCTGATCTGAGACCACTCCTCCAGCGTGATTTGCCCCACCTCTGAATCTCGTTGGCCCAGGCTATACGTCAGAACGTATTGCACCAGGGATTGTCGGTGCTGTCACAGTCGCTGCAACATGTGCAGAGTTGAATTCCACCGGGTAGGCACATCGCATTTTAGCCGGTGAAGTGGCAGGCCCAACGACTTCTGTAGAGATGTAAGTCGCTGAGCTGCGGGATGCGAACGGCGGAAGTGAGCACACAGCGACCGTGCCCTTTGCAGAAGGCCATCTAGTCTGGGATAGTGGGCTAAAAATTGCTGGACCACCAGGTTCAACACGTGAGCCATACAAGGCACGTGTGTGACATTGCCCAGGCGAAGGGCCGCACCCAGGTTTGCAGCATTGTCGCACACGGCCTTCCCTGGTTTCAGGTCCAGTGGAGACAACCATTCATGAAATTGGTTCTCCAGAGCTGACCACAACTCCTCAGCTGTGTGACTCACATTTCCCAGACATTTCAATGTAAAAACCGCCTGATGACGTTGAGCCCTACTGCCAGCATAGTAAGGAGGTGTGCAGGATCCCTTCTGCGCAGTTAGAAAGCTTGTGGCATGACCAGACAGGCTTTGGGTGCAGGTGGAAGACCGAGAGGAGGTTGAGGAGGCAGAAGCAGTGGAGGAACTTTGACATAAAGAGGATTGACGCACAACTCGTGGGGACGGCAAGACTTGGACAGCAGCCCCTTGTCCTGCTGTCACCATAGTTACCCAGTGCCCAGTCAGCGACATGTAACGCCCCTGTCCATGCCTACTCGTCCAAGTGTCTGTGGTGAAATGCACCCTGTCACACACAGAGTTTCTCAAAGAAGCGGTGATGTTGTGTGCGACATGCTGGTGGAGCGCAGCCACACCTTTCTTTGAGAAGTAGTGCCGACTGGGCATCTGGTACTGGGGCACTGCGACGGACATAAGGTCTCGAAAATCCTCTGTGTCCACCAGGTGGAAAGGCAGCATTTCTGTAGCCAAGAGCTTGCAGATGGTGAAATTCAACCTCTTAGCTTTCTCATGGCTAGGAGGAAATGGTCTTTTACTTGTCCACATCTGAGGGACCGAGGGCTGGCTATTGTGCTTAGACGGGGTTGATAAGGGTGTCCCCGGCAAACTGCCGGTCTGTGAGGAAGATGCAGGTGGACATGTTAGGTTGCCTTGATCCAAAGGTGGTGCTATCGATGTCGGACAGCGCTCAACACCAGCTGGTGTTACCACCTCCAAAGAAAATGATGACCTGCCAATCACGCTGGCTGTTGCGGGTAAAGAGGTGGCAGGTCTGCGCCCCAAAACAGGTGTGACTGCTGTCCCCCCAGTCACAGAGGATGAAGAGGCCGCGGATGCACAAGACATGGCAGACGGTGGTTGGCCCGGCCGGCTAGGCCGCATTGTAGCACACTGAGCTTCCTACTGCAACTTATGCTTCATGTCCATGTGCCGGTTCATGCATGAAGTACTCAAACTATGTATTTTTTGGCCTCTACTTAGCTTTTGCTGACAAATGTTACAGATAACACGAGTTGGGTCATCTTTATCGATCTGAAAAAATGCCCAGGCTATGCAAGGCTTAGCACCCATGCGACCTGAAGAGCCACCACGACTTGTGGTGAGAGGCAGAGTTGTGTTTGAGGATGCAGTTGTTGACGTGCTTCCAGTACTACGTCTCTGTCCAGGAAGGCGCAACCTGACCTCGTCGTCACTAGCATCTTCCTCCACCTCCTCTGCTGACCTCATCTCTTGGCTGAATGTGGGTTGACAGTAAGTGGGATCTCCAACCTCATCATCATCACCCTGTGCGTTATCACACCCGTCGTCCTCAGAGCCAACCTGTTCCTGCCCTGACAAAAAACTAAAGTTGTCGCTCCAATCAGGTATTTGAGTCTTATCATCGTCTTCCTCATTGTCTCCACCAACAGGAGTTACAGTTTGGGAATGAGGGTCTACATTATGGTCAGAACCTTCTGCGTCTGGTCCTGGATCCGACTCATAAAGATTCTGGGCATCAGTGCAGATCATTTCCTCGTCTGGATTCACAGAAGCGCTGGAGTCGACCTCTGATTCCCAGGCTATAGTATGAGTAAACAGCTCTGCAGACTCAACCATCTGTTCTACCTCATACTCAGACGGGCAGCTGGAGATTTGGGAGCTGTGAGGAAGCAAGTGCGATTGGGGTGACACCTTTGAGGACTGGAGTATTTGTGATGTTGAAGTTGATGTGGAGGAGAGCCCACTTAAAGGAGCACTTGATATCCGTTGAAGCACCTGCTGTTTTTGTGCCTCATCTGGAATTTGTAGCGATTGGCGTGGCCGTAAGAAAGGGATCTTATCACATTGTCCGCTAAAAGAAGTAGACATTTTAGTTTGGCTGGAAGATGGTCTTTCTTCTGCAGATGTTACTGTTGCTTTAACACCTACCCCACGGACACAACCTTTTTTCCCCTTCCCAACACGCCTATTCCCCTTTCCACCAGCAGCAGGCCTTTTTCCACTCATTTTGGTGGTTAACTAATTCACAACTCTGGAGTTGTTTGCACAAAAAAACAATGGATGGGAACCGAGCAGAGCTGAGTGGCCAAACTGTGGTATTAGGCCAAAACTATTGGCTGGGTTAGATGCAGAAAAAAATTATATTCAATTTGCAACCTGATGGAGGTCAGTATAGATGGACTAATACAACAAGTCCCACACACAGCTAGAAGCCCAAATATTTTTTCAGAGGTAGATGCAGAAAAAAATATATTCAGTTTGCAACCTGATGGAGGTCAGTATAGATGGACTAATACAACAAGTCCCACACACAGCTAGAAGCCCAAATATTTTTTCAGAGGTACTGTAGATGCAGATAAAAATTATTTTTAATTTGCAACCTGATGGAGGTCAGTATAGATGGACTAATAGAGAAAGTCCGACACACTGCTAGAAGGCCAAATATTTTTTCAGAGCTAGATGCAGAAAAAAATTATATTCAGTTTGCAACCTGATGGAGGTCAATATAGATGGACTAACAGAGAAAGTCCCACACACTACTAGAAGGCCAAATATTTTTTCAGAGCTAGATGCATACAAAAAATTATTTTGAATTTGCAACCTGATGGAGGTCATTATAGGTGGACTAATAGAACAAGTCCCACACACTGCTAGAAGGCCAAATATTTTTTCAGAGCTAGATGCAGAAAAAAATTATATTCAGTTTGCAACCTGATGGAGGTCTGTATAGATGGATTAATAGAACAAGACCCACACACAGCTAGAAGCCCAGTATTTTTTCAGAGGTAGATGCAGAAAAAAATATATTCAGTTTGCAACCTGATGGAGGTCAGTATAGATGGACTAATACAAGAAGTCCCACACACAGCTAGAAGCCCAATATTTTTTCAGAGGTAGATGCAGAAAAAAATATATTCAGTTTGCAACCTGATGGAGGTCAGTATAGATGGACTAATAGAATGATGCTATGCCCAAAAGATTTTACTTCACTAGGTGCAGTAAAAAAATTGGTATTCTATACACAGGTGGTATATCTTGCAACACAGATAGGCTACTCCACTGACTAACACACTCTGCAATAGGCCAAAAAGGATTAGCTTTGCTAGATTCAGCCAAATGCTGTGAAAAAAACTTGCACAGCACTGGCACAGACCTGCCTGGCAAAAACTGATAGGAACTGATGTAACCTAGTCCTGAAAAGGACTCCAATTACAATTAGTCTTTACTCCCACAATCTATCTATTTAAGAGCACAGACCTCCCTGATAAAAGTCGTAGGAAATGCTGTAACCTAGTCCTTAAAAGGACTGCAATCACAACTATTCCCTACTCCCAAGCTATCTGTAGATTTGTGCGAAAATTGGCTTGAAATTAACAAGGTATAGCGCACACAGCAACAGCGGTGCCGTCTAACACGCAGCTGCAGCAGTGAGAAAATGGTGGCGACGGGGAAAATGGCTTGGTCTTATAGGGCAAGGACATGTGACATACACTGCCAATGACACATGCCCTTGCTTGTGTGAAAAAAAGCACTTCGCTCCGTGTGTGCGTTGCTGATAGGCTGACAGATTGCACCTCCCCACTGCAAATGCGGGAAAGAGAAAAAAAAATGGAGATCTTCATTGTTCCTGCAGAGATCCATCCCCTGCCCCTCCCCCCACCCCGCTGTACACTCAAACTGCGTATTAACATTAATTTTCATCATTACTGAGAAAAAATCCAGTTATGATTTTGGTGCACGAACAGTTATCGAACATAACCTCGAACAGCCGAATTTTTCTCAAATTGTTCATGTTCGCCGAACGGCTCGAACACCGCCCAAAACAGCTCGAATTTGAGATTGGCGAACAGTTCGAGTAGAACAACGCTCATCTCTACTCACTACTGAAGTGACTGGATCGGGGGGATATTTTGTGGATCTCATTCCAGCATCTCCACTCTAGCTGATTCACTACTGAAGTGACTGGATCGGGGGGATATTTTGTGGATCTCATTCCAGCATCTCCACTCTAGCTGATTCACTGGTGAGGTGACTGGATCGGAGTGGATATTTTGAGGATCTCATTCCAGCATCTCCACTCTAGCTGATTCACTGGTGAGGTGACTGGATCGGAGTGGATATTTTGAGGATCTCATTCCAGCATCTCCACTCTAGCTGATTCACTGGTCAGGTGACTGGATCGGAGTTGATCTTTTGATGATCTCTCTGCAGCTTCTCCATTCTAGACAGTTCAGTTTCTACACTGAAGTTCCTCAAAAAATCACCTCCAATGTCCAGAATGGAGCAGATTCCTGGATCCTCATAGCCTGCAATGTAGTGGAATTGGAATGTGCACACATTGTAGATATATATCAGCTTTATAATTCTAATGATTTCATGTTTTTATTTTTTAAGTACTTGCTCAAACTGTTATATTTATTACGTATTTCCAAAGGGCAAAATTTTTTTTTTTTCATGATTAATCAAACTTGCATTTTATTATCGCTTTTTGTAATATAAATAATCACACACAGCGCTGATCATTCAGTTTTACGTAGGGAAAAACGTAACAGAGCGCAGCGACAGAGTCCTCATAATTTACAACATTGTATTGGAGTGGATTTTTTGAGGACCTCATTTGAGCAACTCCATTCTAGCTGATTCACTAGAGAGCCGTCTAGATCGGAGTGGGTATTTTGAGGATCTCCCTGTAGCCTCCAATCTGTACAGTTTGGTGCTGAGGTGACTGGAATCAAGTTTTTCAAAGAGTGAGTGGAGCTTCGCAGGGAGAAACATAACAGAGCGCAGCCGAGAGAGTCCTCATAATTTACAACATTGTATTGGAGTGGATTTTTTGAAGACCTAATTTTAGTAACTCCATTCTAGCTGATTCACTAGTGAGCCGTCTAGATCGGACTGGATTTTTTGAGGACCTCATTTTAGTAACTCTATTCTAGCTGATTCACCATTGAACCATCTAGATCGGAGTGGATTTTTAGATGATCTCCATGTAGCCTCTATTCTGTACAGTTCATTGCTGACCTGACTAGAATGGAGTTGCTGGAGTGTTGTCCTCATAGGATCAAATCCAATCTAGACGGCTCATGACTGAAACCTCCAGACCAAACCTACAGACAGTGTATATGCCATATAGGAGGCTGAGAGTGCGGTATGCATTTTATATGAGGCCTAGAGTGCGGGCCTACATAATGTACAACGCACTCGGCCTCCTATATAAAGTATGGACTATAGGAGGCTGAGAGTGCGGTATACTTTTTATATGAGGCCTAAAGTGTGACGTCACTGCTTTCTTGTTCTTCTATCCTTTAGTATACAGGCCTGGAGAGAATAAGACACAAGACAAGTAGTTTGTGTCAACAGACTCTAACTTTATTACAAAGCATAGGGTTTATATACACCCTGGAGGCAGAAACGGATTTACCATATATGGTCCGATCATACAATTTAGCTATGCAAACAAAAGCTGGTTTCTGTTCTCGTGACGCCTAGGTTTGTAGTTGAAACATTTAATCAGACACATTTAATCATACACATTTAATCAGACACTTCTGATGACTAGCAAGGACACGTTAGTTTCTATTGATACAAGGAAGGAACATTTAGTTGTTTTTGACCTAAGGTAACCGTCAGACTTATATAGCATAGATGGGGTCTTTGACTTGAGAGACCTCATCTTCTGCTATAACATTCCATCCTTTTGTTCCATCATTTATCAATATGAATTTCTATATTTTCTTTTTCTTTTAGTACAACGCTGGATAAACATTAGAAAAAGATTAAAAACCAAATAAACCGCAAGACACATTAGCAAAACCTGAAAAATAGAATTATTGGCCAAAGTATCTGAGCACTTCACCCAAAAGTTTATCTCTTCCCATGAGACTGGGACAGCGAGAAAGGGTATGCTAGTGGACGTCACAGGGGCATGTGTACATATCCAACAATTAGCAATAGTCTGGTTTTGCTCCTTTAGTCCATCGATTAGAGCAAGATGGTGTTTAATGAATCTATTGTCATCTCCATCTGTGGTGCCTAACGTAGTCCATGCACCTGTGGTCGCAAGCATGCAGGTGAGTATAAACAATGTCTTCATTCTTTGTCCGCTGGGTCTCCTAGTATCTTTTTGCAATGGGACGCGTGGATCCAGGCCTCTTTTCCCTCTAGCTTAATGGCTGTGCTTGTGGTCAGCAAAACTTGAAAGGGTCTGTCAAACCGTGGATCTAGGCATTTCCTCACGTGCCTTTTTATAACCACCCAGTCTCCAGGTTGCAGCGTATGGCTGCTAGAGTCTTGATCTGGATCTGGAAGAGAACTGAAAACATTATCATGTATTTGCTTGATCTTTTTGTGTAAAGCCCTTACGTAGAAACTTAGCACATGGTTGTTCATTTCTAATGCTTGCGGATAGAAACACCCTAGGCTGGGTACGTTGTCAAACAGTATCTCATATGGAGAGAGTCCAGTCTTTTTATTGGGCGTGTATCTTACTGAAAACTGAGCAAGCGGTAAACAATCCGGCCATGGTTTTCCTGTCTCAGCCATGGCTTTCTGAATTTTTAATTTCAATGTCCCATTCAGTCTTTCCACTTTACCACTACTTTGAGGGTGATATGGGGTATGGAAAGCTTGTTGAATTCCTAGAGCTGACATGACTTCATTCATTATTTCACCCATGAAGTGTGTACCTCTGTCACTCTCAATTACCTCTGGTACCCCATACCTGCAGACCACCTCCGCAAGCAGTTTCTTTGCGGTTGCCGCAGCCGTGGCTTTGGCAATCGGGAAAGCCTTTGGCCATCCTGAGAACAAATCAATACAGACCAACACATATTCCCATGATCCTGACTTCGGCAGCTGAATATAATCAATATAATCAGTCTCTGGAATGGATAGAGAAACAACATAAGTGATATAGTTGCGTTATGACATTGTTTCCTGGAGGGGGCACAAATGAGCAGGTCATCGACATATTGCAGAACAACGATATGTGGTTCAGACCATCCCTCCAGTATTTCCTGCAGACTTGCAGTGTACATTGTGGGTGAATTCTGGGCACCCTGTGGCAACACTGTCCATGTATATTGACTGCCCTGGAACGTGAAAGCAAACAGGTACTGGCAGTCAGGATGTAATGGTACACTGAAAAATGCATTTGCCAAATCGTCCACTGAAAAACAAAGAGAGTTAGAAGGTATCTGTGACAGAAGAGTATGCGGGTTGGGCACAACTGATGTTAGAAGTTCTGTGGCTTTGTTAACCAACCGGAGGTCATGGACCATTCTATATGCGGCTGGTTGTCCTGGCACGCTCTTTTTCTTTACTGGGAACAGGGGAGTGTTGCAAGGGGACTGGGTTTTGACTAGGACTCCCCTGTGTAGTAATTTTTGGACTTGCTGGGCTATGGCATTCTCCTGAGCCGAGCTAAGGGGATACTGCTTCTGTTGAGGCAAGATGGCTCCTGGTTTTAGATTCACCATTACTGGTTGAACTCTTAACCTACCAACATCTGTGTTATCTGAGGCCCAAAAGTCGTAAGGTACAGCCTGCTCCAATATCAGGGGAAAATCGTTTGTCTCTTCTATGCTGGCAATATCTAGTGACATAATTTTGCAAAGGGTGCTTGGTTTTAAACCTGGGGTCATGGTGACAGTGCCATCAGGATGATATTCGATATGTGCTTGTAATTGAGACAATACATCGTTTCCCAAAAGGTTACATTACCATGAGCTGGCTATGTACAGTAGCTCCTTGAATTTGCAGGGGAATTTTTTTAGTGACAGGGAGCAGGAAAGACAGGGAATTGAAAGGGGTGGCAATGACATGATGTGAAAAATCAGTGTCAGTGTATGGCCAATCACCTCGCGTAATTACTGAATTGTCGGCCCCCGTATCTACTTGGAAATCGATTTCATGTCCCCCTGGTAGGTTCACCTGCACTATACAACTGGGAGTTGGGGGTAAGGAGATGAGGGGGGTTCATGTGCAAGCTACCCTCATCCTATGGGGGCGTTGTTTGGTTGGCTGGAGGACCCGTACTCTGAGCATCTGGATACGGGTTGGTCCTACAGTCCTTTCTAAAATGCCCTGGCTTTTTACATCCGTAACATAGTCTCTGTCCCAATCCTGCAGTCCGTCCTCTGCCTCTGTTGTTTCTGGGGGTCGTCTCTACTATATATATTCTGGCAGCTCTCTTTGCCTGTATTATGTCATGCTGTGCCCCCTGAGCTATTCTGGCCAAATCCTCTGCCTTCACTGATCTCCACTCTGGTCTACTTGCTTTTTACCTTTTCTGCAATCTCTTTCTTTAGTCCGTTCATGAAAGCACTTGCTAATACCCTCTCACTAGTCTTATTTTCAGGACTGAACCCCATTTCCGACCAAGTATTCCTTAGAGCCCAAAAGTAGTCTTTGGGGTCCTCTTCCTTACCCTGAACTCGGTCTTCTAGTGTAACCTGCCTTTCTCCCTGCCTGTCTTTACATGCTTTTACCAATGCTGTTGTGAACAGGACTCCGGCCTCTGCATTATTGGGTTCTGCGTCTTCGGGTCCGGTCCTATTGTTATACTGCTTGTACGTTTCGTCTGTCAACCTATCATAGCGGGCTTCATCTGCTAATTTTCCCTTAATTACCCCTTGTAAATCCAACCTAGTTGCATTGTACGTATCCTGTATGGTTCTTATCATTCTGGCAAAACCCATCGGGGACTGGGACGGATCTGGCAACTGGGAAATTAACGCCAATTGTTCTGAGGAACTCCATGGTCTATACATTAACATTGTACGGGCTTCTTGACCTGGAACAACTGCGTCCCCTACTGCTGCTGCTGCTGCTCCCGGTGCTCCTGGCACAACTACCGTCCTCATTGGGAATAGTCTAGCTGGGTGGGGTCTTGGTCCTCCGCATGCCACACAGATATCTACAGTCAAGGGATTCTGCTGTCCACATCTGGGGCAAACCCAGCAATTGGGTTCCTGGGAATTCTGGTACTGGGGTGGGGGTGACGTCGGGGGCAGATAGGGAGGAAAATATGTCATTCCGGTTTTTGTCAGTCTGTAACATCCATTTCCTAATTCTTCAATTCTTCCTTCAAAATGAGCACATGCATACATCCATATGACGCGCCCCCTGGGCCATGTTCAGGGGATACCCGGAGCCGGATCTATATAGGGGTAGTAGTCCTTGTGGCGGTGACCCGGTCCGTGCCCAGGGTGTCAAACTAAGTGGCAGTCTATGGCAGTAGATGTTAACTTGATCGACTACGCCACCCGTTGAGTGCGGCTTTGAAGCCGCCGCTGCAGAACAGTCCACTGAGGCCAGGTGTATAAGGATGTGCAGCGTGGTGGTATAACCCCCAACGGGAGGGGTATGGCCTCAGGGCAGCAGATGCGGATGATGGGGGTAGTTGTAGTGTAGAAAAGAGAGTCAGAGACGTGGGATGCAGTTTCAGGGTTTTTACTCACGGGTGTTCCTTTGGTCACTCTGGCCTTGAGTGACCACCCGAGCCGTGCTGCGTCCACCAGGTCCTGGACTCGGCCAACCCCCAGGCAGTTCCGGAGCGTGGTCCTGAGCTTCCCTCTCTTCTCTCTTTCTCCTGGCCGTCCCCACCAGGGATCCACCTTTGGCCTGCTCCCTCGGGTCTCTTGGTGGTTAAACCTTCTCTGGGTTCCCTGACCCTATACTTGGTGTGCCTTTCTGGTGGATTTGGTGAGGGTCGTGGCAAATCTTGACCACGACCTCCAGTTCCTGGCTAAGGGTTGCTTTGGCCTCTGCCAGCTTGGGATCCGGTACCCGTGTCCGCCAACCCTTCACCCTTTTGGCTTAATTCTGGGTTCTCAGGGTTCCCTCTGTCTTCCACTCTGGGCCTTCCTTCTTCCTCTCTGCTCACTGCAGGTCTAGCCCTGGAGCTGGGCCCAGACGGAGCCACAGCTCCCTGTCAGCCCTCCTGGCTGAACTCTTCTCAGCTCCTCAAAAGACCGACTAAAAAGACCCTGTCCTAAGATGGTGCCCACCATATATACTCCCTCTATGTGTGAGCCCAGGTGACCAGCACCCAATGAGCTCCTAGCCTTACCCAGACTACTCCCCCTATCTGCCCCTACACTACTGGGATGTTCCACCCCCCTTCCCACTCCAGCCAGGGACAGACGCTGTCGTACCTGCACATATATACTTGGTGGGAGTACCGTAGATCTGTCCCCCGGAAATGGGATGTATGTAGTGCATGCAGCCTACTAAGCTCAGTTCCACACTCCATCCTTACCCGGGAGTGGAATATCACACCTCTGGGTTGAGGTGCAATACCCCTGTAGCAGCCGAGTCCTCAGGGTGCTACACATACATCTACTGTCTCCAACAGACCCTTATCTTTCAGCCATCCATGATAGGAGTTAAAGAAGGATTTCCATTTCTCTCCGTTCATCTCTCCATTTTCATTCATTCCCGCCTTACACAATATTTTGTCAATTCCAATCAGTGCCTGTTTCCCTTCTCTACGTACTACTAAGTCTTTGGCTGTAACGCCTTCTTTGGCATTTTGGTTCCCCATTCTTTCGGTTCTCCTCACTCAGAGTAGACTCCTCAGTCACTTAGACAATGGGCCACAAAGATTTCTGAACCACGCCACTACTTGCCCTCCAGGACTTATACGCCAACCAGAAAAACAGACCAAAAACACTGATCCCGAGACACACCCACAACACAATCATCGGATCCATGCTGTCATTCTTAAGTTTTTCCAAAGGATAGAAGACAGGACTGACAATTTATCTGAGGGGATTCTACTGGTTCAAAGGGACCTGAGCCAGACAACAATCTGTGAATTACCTGGGAGCCGATCGCTCGGGGGTGAGGGAGTCTCTTCTATGTAGTGATATAATTTAGGTAGAATATAACAGTTATTCTTACCTCAGCACTGTATATATCACCAACAGAGAGCCTTGCTCGTCCCACGTCTCGGACCGGTCGAGCACCCCTGGGCAGATTAACTCAGGTCCCTGTTCGGGCGCCAGCTGACGTCACTGCTTTCTGGTTCTTCTATCCTTTAGTATACAGGCCCGGAGAGAATAAGACATAAGACCGGTAGTATGTGTCAACAGACTCTAACTTTATTACAAAGCATAGGGTTTATATACACCCTGGAGGCAGAAACGGATTTACCATATATCGTCCGATCATACAATTTAGCTATGCAAACAAAAGCTGGTTTCTGTTCTCGTGACGCCTAGGTTTGTAGTTGAAACATTTAATCAGACATATTTAATCAGACACATTTAATCAGACACTTCTGATGACTAGCAAGGACACGTTAGTTTCTATTGATACAAGGAAGGAACATTTAGTTGTTTTTGACCTAAGGTAACCGTCAGACTTATATAGCATAGATGGGGTCTTTGACTTGAGGGACCTCATCTTCTGCTATAACAAGTGCGGGCCTACATGATGTACAATGCACTTGGCCTCCTATATAAAGTATAGACTATAGGAGGCTGAGAGTGCGGTATACGTTTTATATGAGGCCTAGAGTGCGGGCCTACATGATGTACAACGCACTCGGCCTCCTATATAAAGTATATACTGTTTCCACGGACCGTGTGTCCGTGGGCAAAACACGCTGACATGTCAGTTTTTTTTATACACTGCACGGGCCGAAAAATGTCCCGCACATGTGCACACAGATGACGTGCGTGTGTCTTCGGTGTGACACATACCGGCGCCTGGGAATCAGTGGTACAGTTAATGCTGTTCCCAGGTGCTTAAGGAATCAGCGATCAGCTCTAGCAAGGGACAATGTTGAGAGCAGTAGGTTCACCTCCCGATGTCGCCAAAACCTGTAAATATAAGAAAATAAAAAAAAACATATTCACCTGGCTTGAGGCGACCACACACGCTGAGGAGATTGACTCCCTGCAGCGAGCAGGCCCCTACGCTCACTGAGCTCAGCATAGGTCGGGGGACCGCTCACTGCAGCAAGTCATTCTCCTCCGCTCTTCAGCGTGTGTGGTCACTTCAAGCCAGGTGAATATATTGTTTTTTTTTTATTTTAGTATTATTTTTACAGGTTTTGGAGACATTTGGACGTGAATACTACTCTCAACATTGTCTCTTCATTGTCCCTTGCTAATACTGATTGCAGCGCCGGCAAGGGACAGTGATGAGCGATTCCTTTAGCACCCGATGCTTGGGAACAGCACAAACTGTACCGCTGATTCCCAGGCGCTGGTACGATATGTGTGATCCTGATGAAACACACGTATGCCACACAGACACGGATATTTCCGGTACTGTTTTCTCCAGTACCGGAAATATCCGGATGTGTGAAAGAGCCCTATGCCATATAGGAGGCCGAGAGTCTGTATGTCACATAGGAGACCAAGAGTGCGGTATACGTTATATATGGGGCCTATATGACATAATAGATCACACTTTCTACCTCCTATATGAAACATAGATCACACTCTTGGACTCTTATGAATTATACAGTGTATATGTCATATAGGAGGCTGAGAGTGCGGGCCTATATGACGTATACAACACACTCAGCCTGATATATAAAGTATATATTATAGGAGACCGAATGTGCAGTCTGTACGTCATATAGGAGGCCGAGAGTGCGATATATGTCATGTGTGGGGCAAATATGATGTATACCACATAGAAGTGAAGTATGCCGGCACCAGTTCCCAAATCTTGCCTGTTTAGTCAAAAAAACCTCTATGACGGGTTTTTTAGCCCTTGGCTATCCACATCAGGAGGTGCAATGTCTAAATAAGCAGTGTTAATCAAATGTCCAAGGAAGTATGAAAAAGACAGCACTCACCAATGGATCCCAAAAAAAGATCCTTTTATTTCAGATTCAGCGTACAGACGTTGTGGCTGGTTCAAGGGTGAAAAGAGGACGACGGCCGTTTCGCGCACAAGCAGCGCCACCACGGGTCCAGTATAGTTCACCCCCGCACCCCTGAACCAGCTGCAACGTCTGTATTCTGGATCTGAAATAAAAGGATCTTTTTTTGGCATCCATTGGTGAGTGCTGTCTTTTTCATACCTCCTATATGATGTATAGATCGCACTTTCTACCTCATATATGACAAACAGACCGCACTCTCTGCCTCCTATATGACATATACAATGCATTTGGCCTCCTATATTTCATTGCAGCCATTTGGTAAATTCTAAAAAGTTCATTATTCTTCTCATTAAAGTACACTCTGCACCCCATCTTGACTGAAAAAAAACAGAAATGTAGAAATTTTTTGCAAATTTATTGAAAAAGCACTTTACATTACAGAGGGGACTTGTACAGACAATAAAGACATTACAGAATAAACATAACTCAGATACCAAGAGGAGTGAGGGCCCTGCTCGCAAGCTACAATCTATGAGGAAATAGGGAGACACGAAAGGTAAATGATAAAATGTGCTGATATTGTATGATACAACCATTATACACTAAATAGGGTCTGCACATAACGCCGTATGAACCGGTCACCAGCCAGTATGTGTATGGCCACAGAGGGCTATTAAGTGCATGGAGGGTGTGCACACAGATGCTACAAGGGTCTATATATGCTACTATATGCAGTATATAGTGTACAGACGGTTAGATAGTATGCTGCTGCGTATATGGTGTGGAATCCACATTCTATTCACTGCCATATCTATACATTATATAGTATATACACTGCTCCGCTCTATATTCCTGAACACAGTGTATATGTATATACTGTATAATGTGTGTGTCTGTATATATAATATATACATATATATTGCAGAGTACCACTTCTGTCCTCTATACTGGGCGTAATTCTGTGTATGTATTATTCTGTATATACAGTATATATGTGGCACCCCAGGGGTCTGGTTTCCACAGTAATAGCAATATTATGTCTGAGAGCAGGTGGGAGGTCTCTTGGTCAGGAATCCTATGCATGCCACACCTCCTGCCCAGTCCTGGGAGGGGAAGAACTTCCCCTATATAAAACTGGGGCTGAGGCAGGGTTAGAGAGAAAGAGTAGAGAGAGAAGAGGAGAAGCAGCTATAGGAAAGAGAGATCAGGAGCTCTGAGGAAGTCGTGCTAAAAGGAATCAGGGGCTGGCAGCTGTAGAGCTCGCCCTGATTGAAGAGTTACCACCGGACCCGGAGTCCGAGGCTGTGGGGACTAATCCTTACCCAGCAGCAGAAACCGACCGGCAGGGGATTTCAGGTCCTCTGGCCAAGAAACCCGAAGGCACGGTCACACGCTTAGGACCAGCACCGCCGTCGTGGAGCGGAAGCCACTAGAAGGCCCCGAGTCACCGGCCATACGGGTGAGCACCACACGGTACACTCAGGGACGTGGGCTACTTTTACCCGCCTCTAGCAAGGTAGCCAGAAGAGTACAATTAGTTGGGGAGGCCTACAACTCCGCCTGGCCAAGGGGGATCCCATCTGCTCAAGGACTGACCAGGCCCCGACCGCTAGCCAGTACTCCGGGAGGGTCTATCTTTGTCACCAGTAAAGACCCTGAACTACACCGCATCGTCTCTGAGTGGTTCCTGCTACCCCCATCATCCACGTCGGCTGCCCTGAGGCCATACCCCTCCCGTTGGGGGTTACACCATCCACGCTGCACCATCCTTCCACCGGCCTCAGCGGTCTGCCCTGCAGCGGCAGCTCCATAGCTGCATTCAACGGGTGGCGTAGTCGTCCTACATCTACTGCTAATACTCAGCCACACAGTTTGACTCCCTGGGCACGGACCGGGTCACCGCCACGAGACTACTACCCCCAACAGGCCCGGCTCCGGGTAGTCCCCGCGTGCGCAACGCTACACCACGTAGGCCCAGGGGCGCGTCAACTTTGGCGTAGTCGGCAGGATCTCGTGCCCGCAACCACCGGGTACTGCGTGCCTGAAAAAGACTGTTCAAACTTACCAGTGGTGAAGATTCCCGCTATCCGTGGAAGTTTCCCGCCATCCGGCGCCATCTTCTACCTTCTTCCCGCCATCCGCGAAGTTTCCCGTAATCCGGCGCCATCTTCTGCCTTCGTCCCGCCATCCGTGGAGTTTTCCCGCCGTTGGACGCCATCTTGAAGACGCCGCGCGGGAAGAAGAGGGGCGTGGACTCTGAAAGCGCGCGAGAACTGAAGCCCCGCCTCACGTCCGGACGTTGCGTAAGGTCCTGGAAGGAGCCCAGCAGACGCCGACGTCACAGGAGCGCGACGGAAGGTCCTCAACCCTGACGATCCACTGCGGAGCCGCGGCCTACGGAAGAGGATCATCGCAAGGTAGGCCACGGTCCACTAGGGGGGAGGAAGATGTCGGATACGGAGGAGAGCTTCACTGCCTCAACCCCCGCCAGCGCCACCGCTGCTGCAGTCATGCCTTTCACCATGCCCTATATCCCGGGAGCAGCCTGGCTACCCCAGTACTCAGGGGAGTCACATACCCTGAATGACTTTAGAGAAAAGCTGGATAGCCTCTTCCAGGTGTACCCCCTCACAGAAGAGGAAAAAGTGAGCATCCTGGTGGCCCAACTAACCGGGGCAGCCCAAAGGGAGGTAAAGTCCTGGCCACCTGGGAGGAGGACTGTCGCAGGGATACTAACCCGGCTGAGGGACACCTTTGATACCCGCACCTCAGCCGAGATTAAGCTTAGATTCTATGGGTGCAAGCAGCGAGCACATGAGAGTATAAGGGACTATGCACTAAACCTACAAGAGGCCCTGAGAGCCATTAAGCAGACCGACCCTGACAGCGTGGGAAACGAGGACAGGCTGTTGACCGAACAATTTATAGAGGGACTATATTGCAATGTCCACCGAACCCAGTTGCGGGCCATAGCCTTACAGGATCCTCATCTGGACTTTGCACAGTTCAAGGACAGAGCCATCCGGGTGCTCCGAGAACCGGCACCGGGTGGCGTTGTGACCCACAGGCGCCCAGCTATCACTTACCACCAGGAGGCGGCGCCCTTGTCGGCAGGGCCTGTGGGAGCTGATGCGCAGGCTTTGAACAATGACCCGGCTCCAGACCTGCACCATCAGGTCCAAGAGCTAGCTAAAAGCGTTGCTGCGCTAACCCGAACTGTGCAGTCTTTACAGGTTTCCACTCCAGGGAAGATCCAGCTGGCATCCGGACCGGAAGACATCCCGTGGCGTCGACCAAGGAGGACCCCACCGGCCAGAGGAAGACCCAGCGACCGATACAACGAGGACGGACAACCCATCTGCCGCCGCTGCAATCAACCCGGACATATGGCAAGGTACTGTCCTTTAAACTGGCACAACCTGGGGTAGAGGGCCAACCCCCAGGAAAAAGATCACCAGGCCCATCGAACTGGCGCGACAAATATGTGGGAGGACGTCCAGTCTTGCCTGTGGTACTGGATGGCATCCCTATGAGTGCCCTACTGGACACCGGGTCACAGGTCACCACCATCCCGTACGTGCTCTTCAAGCAGTACTGGAATGACTCGGATATAACCCGCTATCCAGACGACGACTTGAGTATCATCGCCAGTAATGGTCAGCCCGTGCCACAGATCGGATTTAAAGAGATGACCATTAAAATCGGTAGAGTCGAACTGGCAGCACAGGGACTGATCATTGACATTGACATTGACAAGCGCGAGAGTCACCCAAAGATAACTCTAGGAACTAATGTGATTGAAAATTGTCTTGCAGAGGTGATTTTCATTTTACAGCAGGTTGCCAAGAACGCCAGCTCCGGCCAGCAGCGAGTGCTCCAGAAAGAGATCCGGACACTGATGCGACGGCAACAGGTGGAACTCTCCGGTGGTGAGATTGGTAGCATAAGAATGTGTGACCCTTTCCCTATTGCCATGCCCCCGAAAAGTGAAATGATGATTTGGTGCCGGGCAGCTATTGGTCTGAGAGGTAGAGATTACCAGGCCATGGTAGAACCAGTCTACTCAGACAGTAGGCCCACCATTTTGACAGCCCGGGGGGTAGTTGATGTACGCCATGGGAGGGTGCCCGTTCGCATAATAAATATCGGGAAAAGGGAAGTATACCTGCCCCAGTATGCTACGCTAGCCAAATTATATACTATCAACCAAAATTCTATACAGTCTGTGGAACCCTTGCCTCCATCTCACCCGGAGGAAGGTAACGGCTCTAAGAAAATAATGGAGGATTGGTGTCAGCAACTACATTTGGGTACTGACTCCACTCCCTCCCACCAGAAACAGGGAGTCTACCGGGTGGTTCAAGAGTACGAGAGAGTGTTTAGTAAACACCCGTTAGACTTCGAGCGAGTCAAGGGGGTAGAACACCACATCCCCACGGGAGACCATCCTCCCATAAAAGAGAGGTATCGACCCGTACCCCCTGCACACTACCAACACGCCAAGGGGATGCTTAGAGACATGAAGGAGGCTGGGGTAATCAGGGATAGCTGTAGCCCCTGGGCAGCTCCACTAGTCTTGGTCAAAAAGAAAGACAACACCATGAGAATGTGTGTAGATTACCGGAAAATTAACCGTATCACACACAAAGATGCGTACCCCTTACAAAGAATAGAGGAGTCTTTGGCTGCTTTAAAATCTGCTAACTTCTTCTCCACCTTGGATCTCACTAGCGGGTACTGGCAGGTTCCTGTAGCAGAGGCGGACCGGGAGAAGACCGCATTCACCACCCCGATGGGACTTAGCGAGTTTACCTGCATGCCGTTCGGACTCTGCAACGCACCAGGAACCTTCCAGCGATTGATGGAATGCTGTCTGGGACACCGAAACTTGGAGACGGTCCTGTTATACCTGGACGATGTCATCGTCTATTCCAAGACCTACGAGGACCACCTGAAACACCTGGCGGAAGTGTTCGAAGCTCTGGCAAGTTACGGCCTAAAGGTGAAACCTTCCAAGTGTCACCTCCTGAAGCCAAAGGTGCAGTACCTGGGACACGTGGTGAGTGCTGACGGAGTGGCTCCAGACCCTGATAAGATCACCGCAATTAAGGAATGGCCAAGCCCCTCCAGCGTAAAGGAAGTGAGGCAGTTCCTCGGGTTGGTAGGCTACTACCGAAGGTTCATTCCCGGTTTCACCAAAAAGGCAGCTCCTATGCAGGACCTCCTGATAGGCCAGTCCAGGAAGGCCAAGAACCAGAAGCCACCCTTCAGATGGGAGAAGCTGGAAGAAGAGTCCTTCCGCCAGCTGAAGATGGCCCTCACGGGGGATGAAATCCTGGCGTACCCTGATTATAGCCAGCCCTTTATCCTCTACACCGACGCCAGTAACATCGGGCTAGGAGCCGTACTGTCCCAGATCCAGCAGGGGAAAGAACGGGTAATTGCTTACGCCAGCCGAAAACTGCGACCCACCGAAAGAGACCCTGAGAATTACAGCTCATTTAAGCTAGAGTTCCTGGCAGTGGTGTGGGCAGTCACCGAACGCTTTAAGCACTACCTCGCTTCTTCCCGGTTCACCGTGTACACGGATAACAACCCGTTGACACACCTGGACACTGCAAGACTCGGTGCCCTAGAGCAGAGATGGATGGCCCGCTTGTCCAACTATGAGTTTACAATCAAATACCGGGCAGGACGCTCCAATACCAACGCGGACGCCCTGTCCAGGATGCCAAACCTACCGGACGTAGGGGAAGATTCAGAGGGACTGGAAGAAGTTGAACTCCCCGCGTTCCACCGTCATGGGACTATCCAGTATTCCCACCGTGTAAGGAGTAAGCAATCCGCTACGTTCAACCCCTTACCTCATTACAACTGGGCGGAGACGCAAGACAGTGACCCTGCCGTCCGACTGGTAAAGGAGATGCTGACTCGGCCAGATGCACGCCTTGACCCAGACGCTCCGGAGGAAGCCAAGCAACTGTGGGCTGAGAAGAGTCGACTGTTCCTTTACAAGGGGAAGTTGTGCCGCAGAATGGTTAACTCCCGGACGCATGAACTAATCTGGCAAGTAGTGGTGCCAAGAAGAGACGCAGCTATGGTGATGGAGGCATACCACGACGGATCTGGGCACTTCAGATGGAAGAAGCTGGAGTTCCTGCTGCGCGGGCGGTTCCATTGGGTAGGCATAAGAGGAACCATCGAGAGGTGGTGCAGAGACTGTGGCCCATGCAACCTAAGAAGGAGGGACCGTGCCAGCCAGAAGACTCCCCTGCGGTCCATCATCACCAGACAGCCGTTGGAACTGGTAGCCTTGGATCATGTAAAACTGACCCCAAGCAGAAGTGGCTACGTCTACGCGTTAACCATCGTGGATCACTACTCCCGGTTCTTGGTTGTCGTCCCCGTCAAGGACTTAACGGCTCAAACAGCAGCTAGAGCCTTCCAGCAGCACTTCTGCCGTCCGCACGGATACCCGGAGCAGGTGCTGACGGACCAGGGGCCTGCCTTTGAAGCGGAGGTCTTCCAGGAGTTCTGCACCCTGTATGGCTGCCGGAAGATAAGAACAACACCCTATCACCCGCAAACTAATGGACTTTGTGAGAAAATGAACCAGGTGGTGATAGATCTTCTGAAAACATTGCCCCTGGAAGAACGCAGTCTGTGGCCTGAGAAGCTGCCCGACCTGGTGGACCTATACAACCACATCCCTGTAGGTTCCACCAACTGTACCCCGGCTTACCTAATGAGGGCAAGACCTGGTAAGCTTCCTGTTGATCTGGAGATGGGAGTCCTGACACCCGAGGACACTTCACCAGAAGCAGACTGGGACACAGAGAGGCAGCAGCAGTACCGGAAAGTACAGGAGAGCGTGGAGCGAAGTCTCTGTCAAGCTAGGGAAAGACAAGAGAAAACTTACAACCAGTATGCTCCCGCTGTTCCCCTGGTGCCCGGAGAGCAGGTCTTGAAGAGGAAAAGACGGCTCCACAAGTTGGACGACCAGTGGGAGAAGGACCCGTACACCGTACTGCCCTCAAGCCACGACAACCCAAAGATCTGTACAATCAGTAAAGACGGAGGGGAAACCACAGCCATTGTATCCCGGGATCACCTGAAGAAGTGTCCCGAACAGCTACGGAACCCTGAAGAGGAACAAGAGGACCCTCGACCCGTAGAGGAAAGGGAAGATATGGTTAGTACTGTGCTCGGAGACTTCCCTCGGTCTTGGACTCAAGTCAATGGTGCTGTTGTGGTACCCGTCCTCACGTTCCTCCAACCAGCATCCCAAGTGCCTACGGAGACACAGGTAGAGCTGGAAGAACAGCCGGTCCAGGAGGCAGAAGGCCCCACACAAGCAGACCAGGAAAATCAACTCTGCTTATAGTGAGCCTGCCATACCCCTAGTGAGCCAAAGAGTCCGTAGACGGCTGCCCAGTTTACCCTTGACAGCTCCTATACCCTGTAGCTCAGGACCAGTCAGCCAGCTCCGTAGGTCCACTAGGGTCACTAGAGGCCAGTTGCCCATACGGTGGAGGATCTAAATGTTCAAGCTGTTTTATTAATGTTTACCTGTTTATTGTTGCTTGTGTATAATTATGTGTTTCTAGTTATTTATAGGAGTCTTTGGTGGATTTACCGGGAATACTTTGTGCATATAGTTGGAGCGTAACCCAGGACGGACTAAAAGACTGTTAAGGACTCGGGGCAGGACAGACCCTACCTGGTTACGTCTCCCTGTTTTGGTGAAATGGACACCCTTGTTTTCTTCAAAAGTTACACCCGGTTGCGGACACGCCGTGACCACCTTATGTGTTGTCTCTATCAGAATGTTATTGTTTATACGTTGTTATGTTTACAAAAGTATGTTTAGTCCCGGAGTACTAAATTTCACTAGGGGGGAATGTGGCACCCCAGGGGTCTGGTTTCCACAGTAATAGCAATATTATGTCTGAGAGCAGGTGGGAGGTCTCTTGGTCAGGAATCCTATGCATGCCACACCCCTTGCCCAGTCCTGGGAGGGGAAGAACTTCCCCTATATAAAACTGGGGCTGAGGCAGGGTTAGAGAGAAAGAGTAGAGAGAGAAGAGGAGAAGCAGCTATAGGAAAGAGAGATCAGGAGCTCTGAGGAAGTCGTGCTAAAAGGAATCAGGGGCTGGCAGCTGTAGAGCTCGCCCTGATTGAAGAGTTACCACCGGACCCGGAGTCCGAGGCTGTGGGGACTAATCCTTACCCAGCAGCAGAAACCGACCGGCAGGGGATTTCAGGTCCTCTGGCCAAGAAACCCGAAGGCACGGTCACACGCGTGGGACCAGCACCGCCGTCGTGGAGCGGAAGCCACTAGAAGGCCCCGAGTCACCGGCCATACGGGTGAGCACCACACGGTACACTCAGGGACGTGGGCTACTTTTACCCGCCTCTAGCAAGGTAGCCAGAAGAGTACAATTAGTTGGGGAGGCCTACAACTCCGCCTGGCCAAGGGGGATCCCATCTGCTCAAGGACTGACCAGGCCCCGACCGCTAGCCAGTACTCCGGGAGGATCTATCTTTGTCACCAGTAAAGACCCTGAACTACACCACATCGTCTCTGAGTGGTTCCTGCTACCCCCATCATCCACGTCGGCTGCCCTGAGGCCATACCCCTCCCGTTGGGGGTTACACCATCCACGCTGCACCATCCTTCCACCGGCCTCAGCGGTCTGCCCTGCAGCGGCAGCTCCATAGCTGCATTCAACGGGTGGCGTAGTCGTCCTACATCTACTGCTAATACTCAGCCACACAGTTTGACTCCCTGGGCACGGACCGGGTCACCGCCACGAGACTACTACCCCCAACAGGCCCGGCTCCGGGTAGTCCCCGCGTGCGCAACGCTACACCACGTAGGCCCAGGGGCGCGTCATATACACTGGATAGAAGCAATTCTCCTGTCCTGTATACTGGGTGTAATTCTCAGTATCTGTATATACACACTGCACTGCTAAAATAAGATGTAAAATAATAATAATTTGAGTGGTTTACCCTCTGATATATACCACTCCCAGCATGCACTGTCAGATTTAACCCTTCCGGGCCTGCTGGGAGTTGTAGGTTTGTTACTGCAGGGATGATGCGGGGACGAGTATTGCATTTGAACCCACAGCATCAAGTCATTCACACTTTAAAGAGAACCTGTCACGTCCTAGCTGCCCTCTACACTGCCCCCATAGCGTTGGTAGTGACGCAATGTGCATCACTAGCAAGCTGTTTTCATGAAAATCGCTGCAGCTATAATGAATTTATAACGTTTAATATACTTATATCTAGGGCCGGCTCCAGGTTTTTCTGGGCCCCGGGCGAAAAAGTCTCAGTGGGCGCCTCTAACACATACCACGATTCATGATGCACAGATACCGCAGAGAAATCTATATATATAGTACAATGCAAAGATTTCACTTCTTACATTACATGAGTGATATCTACTGTAAATTCTACAATAGCTCAGAAGCCGGCGAATCCTCGCAGCACACAGTGCAGACCGGACAATATAGTCCTCCATACAGTATTATGGGCACCACTAAGTCCTCCATACAGTTTTATGGGCCCCATTATATATTGCTCCATACAGAATAATGACCCCACATAGTCCTCGTACAGTATAATGGGCACCACATAGCCCTCCATACAGTATTATGGGCCCCATATATTGCTCCATACAGAATACTGGCCCCCATATAAGACCCCATACGGAATACTGGCCCCCATATAAGGCTCCATAAAGGAATACTGGCCCCCATATAAGGCCCCATACGGAATACTGGCCCCCATATAAGGCCCCATACGGAATACTGGCCCCCATACGAAATACTGGACCCCATATAAGGCCCCATACGGAATACTTGCCCCCATATAAGGCCCCATACGGAATACTGGCCCCCATATAAGGCCCCATACGGAATACTAGCCCCCATATAAGGCCCCATACGGAATACTGGCCCCCATATAAGGCTCCATACGGAATACTGGCCCCCATATAAGGCTCCATACGGAATACTGGCCCCCATATAAGGCTCCATACGGAATACTGACCCCCATGTAAGGCTCCATACAGAATACTGGCCCCCATATAACGCTCCATACAGGATACTGGTCCTCTTATAAAGCTCCATACAGGATACTGGCCCCCATATAACGCTCCATACAGGATACTGGTCCCCTTATAACGCTCCATATAGGATACTGGCCCCCATATAATGCTCCATGCAGGCTGTTACTCCCCACATAATGCCCCATACAGGCTGTCTCCCCCCTTATAATGCTCCATGCAGGCTGTTACCCCCCACATAATGGCCCATACAGGCTGTCCCCCCCTTATAATGCTCCATGCAGTCTGTTCCTCCCACATAATGCACTATGCAGGCTGTCCCCCCCCTTATAATGCCCCATGCAGGCTGTTCCCCCCTTATATTGCCCCATGCAGGTTGTCACCCCTCATCTTTATAATGCCCCATGCAGGATGTCACCCCCTCTCTCTATAATGCCCCAAGCAGGATGTCACCCCCCTCTTTATAATGCCCCATTTGGGATGTCACCCCCCCTCTTTATAATGCCCCATTCAGGATGTCACCCCCTCTCTTTATAATGCCCCATGCAGGATGTCACTCCCCTCTGTTTATAATGCCCCATGCAGGATGTCACCCCCTCTCTTTATAATGCCCCATGCAGGATGTCACCCCCTCTCTTTATAATGCCCCATGCAGGATGTCATCCCCTCTCTTTATAATGCCCCATGCAGGATGTCACCCCCTCTCTTTATAATGCCCCATGCAGGATGTCACCCCCTCTCTTTATAATGCCCCATGCAGGATGTCACCCCCCCTCTTTATAATGCCCCATGCAGGATGTCACCCCCTCTCTTTATAATGCCCCATGCAAGATGTCACCCCCCTCCCTCTCTTCATAATGCCCCATGCAGGATGTCACCCCCTCTCTCTATAATGCCCCATGCAGGCTGTCACCCCCTCTCTCTATAATTCCCCATGCAGGATGTCACCCCCCCTCTCTTTATAATGCCCCATGCAGGATGTCACCCCCCCTCTCTTTATAATGCCCCATGCAGGATGTCACTCCCCCTCTCTTTATTATGCCCCATGCAGGATGTCACCCCCCCTCTCTTTATAATGCCCCATGCAGGATGTCACCCCCCCCATATTATGCCCCATGCAGGATGTCACCCCCCCCCCATATTATGCCCCATGCCTCCATACATTAAAAAAAAAATCAAATACTCACCTCCCTCCTCACCTGCTGCAGCTGCTCGGGTCGGGACTCCAGCGTTGGCGGCGTCTTTCCACTCTGCGCTCCCTGTGACGGCTCAGGGGGAGGGCGCGGTGGAAAGACGTCACCGCACCCTCTGACCTGAGACGTCACAGAGAGCGCAGAGCAGGAAGACGGCGGATCTGCGGCACGGGGAGAGGTAAGTATCCGGCTGCCGGGGCCCTGAGCAAGCGGGGGAGAAGGGCGGGCGCTGACACCGCTCTTCTCTGCCCATAGCCCAGCGGGGTGCGCGACCGCCAGTGGGCCCCCCTGCCTGCTCAGGGCCCCGGCACTTGCCCGGGTGCGCCGGGTGCTGACGCCGGCCCTGCTTATATCCTACCTGTCTTTTCAATCATAGGGGCGTGCTTGTCTATTCAGTCAAGGGCGAGCGCAGCATTCACTCACTGCTGGCGCCGTCCATGTATTTGAATCCTGTTCCCGGCCAGCGCTGATATTGTGGGACGCAGGCGCACTTGTAGATGTCCGGCCGCCGGCGCAGTGAGGCTCTGTGATTACCAGATTCACTGCGCATGCTCTGGGAACATAGCGCGTTAAAGCGCATGCGCAGTGAGGCTGTGTGATTATGACTTTTTCTTCACTTTGAATATTGTTTAAGTTGGCTGAGGGACTGGGTGGTTTACCTAGGACAAGGAATGGCCATGTGTAAGAAAAACCGCTACTGATTGTAAATTACAGATTCTGTTAACTACAATAAATAAATTGGTTAACAAGAAACACTTTGATATAGTGCACTACACAATACAGTTCTCTTTTACACACTGTATAGTTTGCTAAAAGGCACACGTTTTAGTGGGAGAGGCCGAAAAATGAACGCGTAATACAACCGTTTATGGATGCTGTAGTGTGGGCCCCTAGAGTCAATTCTCCTGGTGGGCCCTAGGCACCCCAGTCCGACCCTGTATGAGGCCTTTACATGGTATCAACGCCTGCGATGAGAACGCCACATCATAGTAATAGCAGAATCACAAATATAAGATTATATGAACAGATTAAAGCAAGATTTCTATTGCTGGCTGCAGAATGAGTTAACTGGGATATCATCAGTGAGTTTGATCTGACTGGAGAAGTAACTACTCTTGTTTTTATTCTTTTGAGCTCCATTCAGCTAATTTATGATTTATCACCTTCCCTGAGCATACATGGAAATCATGGGTTCCCATAGCAGAAGTAATAATTAAGCCCCCACAAAAAAACATTAATATTCAGCGGGGTCGCAGAAGAGCATACCTCACAACTTTGCAACCCTTCCATAGTAATTTTGCCCCAATTGAAGCCCCCTAGTGTTCCCACGTACTAAGATACTCCTTTAATGGCCAAAAATGTGCCCCCAAACACAGTAAGATACCCCCACAGTGAATTTCTCCACTGTACCCTCCACACATACAATATGATGACTCTACAGTACCCCCGCAAAGTATGATAACCCCCAGTGACCTCTACACAGTATGATGGCCCCCGCATAACCCTCCACACAGTATAATGGACCCCGCACAGCCCTCCACACTGTATAATGGTCCTCATACAGTGTAATGGCCCCCACTATCCACCCAAGCAGTATAATGACCCGCATCAGCCACTTATACAGTATAATGCCCCTCACCACACAGCCCTCCAAATAGTATAATGGCCCAAACACAACGCTCCAAATAAAATAATAGTCCTCACATAAGCCTCTAAACAATATAATAGTCCCCACCCAGCCCTCCAAATAATATAATGGACCCCACATAGGCCTCCAAATAGTATAATAGTCCCCATACAGCTCTCCAAATAATAGAACGGTCCCCACATATTCCTCCAAATAGTATGATAGCCTGACACATAGCCATTCAAATAGTAGTATAATGGCCCCCACAGAGCACTACAAATAGTATGATGCTCCCCACATAATCCTCCAAATAGTAGAATGATGGCCCCCACATAGTTCTCCAAATAGTATGATGGTCCCCAAGACAGCCCTAAAATTAGTATTTTAGCACCCCAAATATGATGATGCCCCCCAAATAACCCTTCAAATAATATGATGGCCTCCAAGTAGCCCTACAAATAGTATCATGGCCTTCCAGTTTGCCCTCCAAATAATATGATGGCCCTCACAAACTACTTATTAATTAAAAAAAAAAATACTCACCTCTCCCCATTCCCCTGCTGTTCTGGTCTTTGCAGCATGTGGTTTGAAACTATGCTCAGCTCGGCACAGTGGACGCGATTTTGGGACGTTATCACGTCCACTGAGCTGAGGCATCAGAAGCACAGAGGAGAATGATGGAGGAGGGAGCAGACGGTTCCCTCCTCCATCATTCCTTTCAATTGTATCTGCATCCAGAATGCGGATACAGTTGAAAGTGTGATGCTGGATGCGGGGGGCCCGATGCCTGTGCTGACATCGCCACCTGTCTCACAGTTGCAAAGCAGCTGCGGGGTCTGCCGTTATTAGTGGTATGCCAGTGCCATTGTTATGTCACATGAGCCCCGGGAGAGCCAGTGCCGAGACAGCTGGTACAACACCAACACCGAAGGTGAATATAAGTGTTATTTTACTGGGGAGAAACATAGGGATTTAGAAGGGGTTGTCTGATTAGTGGACATCCCCTTCAAGTTCATTAAAGGGGTTGTCCACTACTGCACATCCCCAGCTTATTACATTTAGGACTTCAGCACCGCTTTTTCCGGACATTGCTATGACTTGTTATGTCCTCTGCAGCCAATTAGCAGATGTTGGTCAATAGTCTGTCAGGACGGACATCTGCTCTGAAGAAATAGAGTTTTTGAGACTTGTAGACATTATGGAATAACGTCCATAAAAATATCCCAAGCCGGTATTGGTTCTCCAAGAAGCATGAAGCCCTCGCTGCTACTAACTTACTCCCATACCTGGATCTACCTAGATGATGAAAACACTTGGACTGTAAGGTACAAATCAGGTGAAATTATGAAACCTGGAGGGAATGTAACTTCAGGTGGTGCGTAGATATCCGTAGATAGAAGTCGTTATTTATCCGCCATTAATGAAATGTTTTGTCCATTTTTGCTCCACAAATCTGAGGCCGATGAATGGGGGAATGGCACCAATGCTATGGAGAATGCCTTGAAAATTGAAAAGGGTGTAAATCAGGCTCTGCTGGACCTCCACAAGATTGGTATGGACCATGCTGACCCTCATGTTGACTCCCCCATAGCGTATAGATACCGCGTGTTCATTTTATAAAATATCCTCAATGAAGGAACAGTTCATGTATCTTCTGTGACCTCCATATTGTGCTGTTCCTGGAAATGTAATACCACCCGACTACTAGATATCACGTTCCCCTTTATAATGGGGGGTGTTCATACACAAGCTGCATATTATGGCACTGTTATAAAGCTATGGGACAATTCATTAGTGTATTTGCACCTTTTTTTTCTAGTTTTTAGTGTTTTTCATTTGCGCCTTGTTCTTCTTTTAATTTGCGCCTTTTTGAAGTCTGCAGCGTTCCCTTTTTTTTCATTGATCATTATGGGGTTTCCGGCTAATTATCTAATTGTGACTTTTTAAAAAGTTGTCACATTTTTACTCAAATATATTTCAAGTGATTTTGTGTTCTGTAGTCCGGGAGGTTTTTTTGCACAAACTTTGCAACATTTTAGCATGCCACTTTTTTGCGATACAAAGACACAAAAAGGTTTAAAGACAAAAAAAATACAGTTTTGATTTTGGGCAAAATCCATGAACCAGGTGCGCCACTTTCAGGAATTTGGCACAAAAAAATCAAATGATACAAAAGAGAAAAGGGACTTGAAAAAATACAATGTTGTATTGGGCCCTATGACGGCACAGCACAGACTTTAGTAAAGGTTTTGCAGGATTACTAAGAGGAGTTCACATGCTATCAATTGTTAAAAAAAACAAGCAAAATGATGACTCGGATCCTCTGATTTTCGAGGTATAAGGCTACGTCCCCACAATGAGCTTCTAGTGAGTTTTAGATATAGCAGATTTTCTGCCCCATTAAGTAAAATAGGTTACTTGCATTTTTTCGAAAATATACAGCATAAAAAACTCACCCAAAACTCATTGTGAGAACGTAGCCTAAGGGTATGTGCACATCATTTAGACGCCGGTGAGTTGTCCTTGGTGAAGCTCTGCCACCGGTGGTTTTCACTCTATACTTTAAAGGGAACCTGTCATGTCCCTAAACGCTATTAACCTGCAGATATGGGGTTAATCTGCAGGTTTATAAAGCTGCCGGGCGTCTTACTGAAAGGCCGGCTACCGGGAGGAAATTCACTTTATTCCCCACGGCAGCCTCCAGCTTTCAGTCATAGAGGCGCGGCCGGCGTGGCTTCAGTCATTGTTCAGTACATAGTGAGCGGCGGCTATAACCGCACCCTGGCACTGACTGACAGCCGGCTAAGCGGCCCCTGTAACCGCACCCTGCACAGACTGACAGCCGGATCTGTACTGATGTACTGCTGAGCTGTCAGTCAGTGCCGGGGCGTTGTTACAGCTGCCGATCACTGTATATTGAGCGGTGTCTGAAGTTGCGCCGGAACCTTTAACCCCTTTCTGACATTGTGCATAATAATACGTCCCTGTGCCCTGGGCCTTATGGACCAGGTGCGTATTATTACGACACAGGCTGTGCGGGATCAATCACCGCCGGTTGTCAGCTGATTTTGACAGCTGACACCCGGCACTTTAACCCCCTAAATGCTGCGATCACAGCATTTAGCAAGTGAGTGGAGGGACAGAAGCACCTCTGCTCTTGGATCGGAGACCCTGCGCTGTCTTCACGGGGTCCCGATCGTTGCCATGGTGACACGATGTCGTCATGACGACACCTGTGTCACCAGGCACCAGCAAGATAGTTTGACCATGCGCAGTGCATGATCAAACTAGCTTGTGTCTGCAGCACTGACAGTTTACAAGGTATAGCAGTGATCCTGCACTGCTATACCTTATAACTGCGATCAGCCTGCTGAAAGTGAAAGTCCCATAGTGGGACCAAGTAAAAAAAGTGAAAAAAAGTTGTAAAAATATTTTTTTTAAAATAAAAAAATAATAAAAAAATAAAATATTATTATGAAAAAAAACAATAAGAGTACACATATTTAGTATCGCCGCATCCGGAATGACCTGATCTATAAAACTGTCCCACTAGTTAACCCCTTTAGTGAACACAGTAAAAAAAAAAGAATAAAAAAACGGTGCTTTATCATCATACAAACGAACAAGAAGTGGAATAAAACGCGATCAAAGAGACGAATATAAATAAAAATTATACCACTGAAAACATCATCTTGTCCCGCAAAAAGCAAGCCACCATACAGCTCCATCAGCCAAAAAATAAAAAAGTTATAGCTCGTAGAATAAAGCGATTTTTTCTATGAAATAGTTTTTATTGTGTAAAAGCGCCAAAACATAAAAAAGATATAAATGCAGTATCGCTGTAAATGTACTGACCCGAAGAATAAAGCTGCCTTATTAATTTTACCACACGCAGAACTGCATAAAAAAAAGCTAAAAAAACAATTACTGAATTGTTGGTTTTTGTTTATTCTGCCTCCCAAAAATCAGAATAGAAAGCGATCAAAAAATGTCACATGCCCGAAAATGGTACCAATAAAAACATCAACTTGTCCCGCAAAATACAAGCGATCACATAACTCTGTCGACCGAAATATAGAAAAATTATAGCTCTCAAAATATGGCGATGCAAAAACTAGTCTTTGCAAAAAAAAAAGTTTAGTGTGTGACAGCTGCCAAATGTAAAAACCCGAAATGAATCTGGTATCACTGTAATCGCACCGACCCGAAGAATAAAGTCATCTAATCACTTAAACCGCACGAGGAACGGTGTAAATAAATAACTAAAACCAATTCTTCACCTGCTGTTGGTTGGTTCATTCAGCCTCCCAGAGTTCGCAATATGGCTCTGCCCACATTTATCCTGTGCTCTACGCTCAGCGCTTACACCGGGGTTTCCATGTAAATCTCTGAAATACGTGATCCAGACTGAACCTCCGGCGGAAGATTCCCTGTAATGAGGCAGATGGAGGCACCGTCTGGCCTGTGATCCCACGGTGTCCGTCTTTTTATTAGGCTATTAGACGTGAATAAAAGTGCAGTCGGCCACAGTTTTGCTAGCCTCTGATAAAAAGGACACCGCTGAACAGAGGCCACACAGAGTCCAGAGTAATTAACAAATAAAGTAGCACACTGCAAGTATGTAAACATGAAATATGGAATATGAATAGTATTACTGCTGTAGAAAATAGAAATAAATGAGAAATCTTAGCACATAAATTGGCCAATTCATGTGTACCTGGCAGCCGCGGTAAGGCGTTTCTCAGTGCCAGGTCCCTACCAATGTGAATACCTCTCTAAGGGACAGGCACACATGAATTGGCCAATTTAT